>NC_140167.1:101959248-102111748 GCF_963971535.1 Notolepis coatsorum | reverse complement strand
ACTGCGTGCGTTGGTATGCTTTATGCCTTTCTGTGGGTAACAAGCGATTTATTTTGGTCTGCTGTGGCCTGGCCTCTGTGTGTGCGTGTGTGTGTGACTGAGAGTGCAGTAGTCCAGGGTGGAAATTTACCGTGAATTTTACAAGCTCTATTGTACAACTTTGCTATGGGTTCTTCTATAATTTCCTTTCCAACCAGTTCTGGACCCAACATCTCCTCTCCTCCTCCTCTTCCTCTCCCTCCTCCTCCTCTTCCTCTCTCTCCTCCCTCTCTCTCCTCCCCTCCTCCTCCTCCTCCTCCTCTCCCCTCCTCTCCTCCTCTCCCTCTCCTCTCTCCTCCTCCTCCCCTCTCCTCCTCTCCCTCTCCTCCTCCTCTCCCTCTTCTCCTCCTCTCCTCTCCTCCTCCTCCTCCTTTCTCCTATAGATATTGATGTGATGTTTGTAAGTGAGGCGTGTGAGGTCAAGAGTTACTCCAAGGTATTTATTACTAGTGCCTGTTGTCTTTAACTGTAGTGTCTGTCTGCTGTCTTCATAACCACACTGTGTCTGTACTTCTTTATTAATTTTTTTTTATCTCTCCCGTCCTCCCCAATATTTTTAACTCACAGCCACAACTGCCACAGACATTGGGGGATGTTTTAAAAATATAATTTAACATATAATATAATAATTTGTGCTTCACCAAAAAAAAGATCAGGAGCCGCCACTGCTATCTATCTATCTATCTATCTATCTATCTATCTATCTATCTATCTATCTATCTATCTATCTATCTATCTATCTATCTATCTATCTATCTATCTATCTATCTATCAGTGGAGGTTATTCCATGACAACACATGAGGCAGTAATTCACTCATAATTATTATTAATTTACATATATATAATATATATTTTTTAATTATTATTAGAAAAAAATTTGTATTCGAAATGTTTTCCTCTGTAAAAAAAAATCCCAGTGAATTAGTGACACTATGCGCACACGATTGAATGGCGTTCACGCCATGCCACACAAACTTAAGATCCAATCAAAGACACACAGCGGCGTGATTTTTTTCCGTAGTCTATGTTTGCGAAGACGGAGGGGAGGAGGAGGAGGAGGCTTTGTTTACAAATCATTTTATCTCAGTTGAAGAAGCTAACTTGTTGGAGCTAACGTAGCTAAAGGGCTACCACCGCAGCTACCAGGCCCAGGGTGGAGTGTTTTGTTATTGTTCATGAACTTATTGTGCATCGTTTGATGATATATATATACAGGGACACTATTTCCTCCTAAGAATGTAACGTTGTCAATGGTGAGTGAAATTATTTCTTTTTATATTTAGTAGCTGTGTGGGGCGGGTCTGTGTTGATTATGAATTAATTGACTGTATTTTACTGCGTGCGTTGGTATGCTTTATGCCTTTCTGTGGGTAACAAGCGATTTATTTTGGTCTGCTGTGGCCTGGCCTCTGTGTGTGCGTGTGTGTGTGACTGAGAGTGCAGTAGTCCAGGGTGGAAATTTACCGTGAATTTTACAAGCTCTATTGTACAACTTTGCTATGGGTTCTTCTATAATTTCCTTTCCAACCAGTTCTGGACCCAACATCTCCTCTCCTCCTCCTCTTCCTCTCCCTCCTCCTCCTCTTCCTCTCTCTATCTATCTATCTATCTATCTATCTATCTATCTAGGAGGCAATAGTCTGTCCAATGCAACTGTTAGTATTTGACAATGTGATATGAAGTGATTCAAAATATATATATATTTTCTACAGCTCTGTAAGACAATTGTCTTTATCGTGGATTCGTGGCAAATTCTTTTTTCACTCCTTCTGTTTGAGCACAATGTGATGAAGAAAGCAATGTATCCAGATACTACAGTAATCTGTTACAGTAACACTGCACATCAATATCCAAAGGAGCCACTTGATGGCAGTATATACTTGTGTTTCCGTTTCTCAGCTTTGCTCTGTCAATGACAGTTCACACCACACCCATAGTACCACCTCAAGCTCTACAACAGCTGCTCCCAACCTTCTACAAGTCCACGGACCCCCCTTTTGATGAGATTTTGTCTCAGGGACCCCCGTCTGTTGTTCGATTATGATTAAGGCCGCGTCCTAAAAGTCTGTGCCGACCAACTGGCCCCGGTATTCACGGACATATTTAACCTGTCCTTAGAACAGGCTGTCATCCCCACCTGTCTGAAGAAGTCCACCATTATCCCTGTACCCAAAAAATCCAAGCCTGCTTGCCTCAACGACTACCGCCCTGTAGCTCTCACCTCCATAGCCATGAAGTGCTTTGAGAAGCTAGTGAAGGGCTACATCTGCTCCTCCCTCCCCATCAACATGGACCCCCTGCAATTTGCATACCGCCCCAACAGGTCCACGGAGGACGCCATAGCCCATGTGCTGCACACAGCAGCATCACACCTGGACAAGAGGCAGGGGAACTATGTGAGAATGCTATTCATCGACTACAGCTCAGCATTCAATACCATAGTCCCCTCCAAACTCATAGCCAAGCTCAGGGACCTGGGCTTGAACTATGACCTCTGCCAGTGGGTCTTGGACTTCCTGACGCGTCTATGCTTTTACCAACGTGTTCGTGTTTCCGGGTTCCCGTTTTACGCTCTGATTGGCCACTGACCTACGCTAGTACGCCCCCCTTGCTATGAGCGTAGCAGGACGCTGAAATGCAAATGCATATCACAGTACTGCCTCCAGGAACATCTGTTTCCGCGTGACTTTATGTGCGGGCTCGCTCTGAGGGAAGGAGGCCGTTCATATTCATTTCTACATTTTATACATAATATCCCAGCGTTTCAACCAGCTGCACATTAGAAGAAGAAAATTTACGCATATTGGTCAGGAAATGGCGAAACGCTAACGTTATAAAATACCCTGACATTGGGTAGAAATGTAGCGGGGTTAGGCCGTTAGGGTGACCTATTGACGGGTCTGGGAGAGAGATGCGGGGGGGGGGCTGCCTCGCGCTGACGCTGCCCGCCTCGAGGTGCACACAAGCGGCCGCGCGTCTCACATCACCAGCCACACCGGAACGAATCTATCCCCCCCAAATCGGCAGCCCCTCTCGGCTAGAGACATTCGCCCTATATTGTGCCATGCAGTGCATGTGTGCACTACCTACTATCTGTTGATACAATTATATAGAAAACGATATATTGTATATAATATATTTTAGGCAGTTTCATTGGCATGAATTGCATTTCGCTGTAGACCGCAGCAGCTGGTGATAGAAATCTATATTATATCTAATTGTAATAATAATAATTGTATCAACAGATAGTAGGTAGTGGTTCAGGTGTGGCTGGTGATGTGAGACGCGCGGCCGCTTGTGTGCACCGCGAGGCGGGCAGCGTCAGCGCGAGGCAGCCCCCCCCCCCCCCCCCCCCCCCCCGCATCTCTCTCCCAGACCCGTCAATAGGTCACCCTAACCCCGCTACATTTCTACCCAATGTCAGGGTATTTTATAACGTTAGCATTTCGCCATTTCCTGACCAATATGCGTAAAAAATTTTCTATGCGTAAATTCTTTTCTTCTAATGAGTACATTATGTGAGTATAATGTGCAGCTGGTTGAAACGCTGGGATATTATGTATAAAATGTAGAAATTAATATGAACGGCCTCCTTCTCTCAGAGCGAGCCCGCACATAAAGTCATGCGGAAACAGCTGTTCCTGGAGGCAGTACTGTGATACGCATTTGCATTTCAGCGTCCTGCTACGCTCATAGCGAGGGGGGCGTACTAGCGTAGGTCAGTGGCCAATCAGAGCGTAAAACGGGAACCCGGAAACACGAACGCGTTGGTAAAAGCATAGACGCCTTCCTGACGGGCAGACCCCAGGTGGTGAGAGCAGGTAACTGCACCTCCTCATCCATCACTCTCAACATAGGGGCCCCCCAGGGCTGTGTTCTGAGTCCCCTCCTCTACTCCCTGTACACACATGACTGTGTGGCACAGCGGAACAACAACACAATCATCAAATTTGCTGACGACACAGTAGTGGTGGGCCTGATCTCTGCAAACAACGAGAGGACCTACCTGGAAGAGGTAAAGGTTCTAGCGGGATGGTGTCAAGAGAACAGCCTCTTCCTGAATGTCACCAAAACAAAAGAGATGATTGTGGACTTTAGGAGGTCGGGGGTCAGGGACTACAGTCCCCTCAGCATCGACCGACGGGGCACCGGTTGAGAGAGTGAACAGTTTTAAGTACCTCGGAGTCCACATATCCGAGGACTTGACATGGACCACACACATTGACAGTGTTATCAAGAAGATACGACAACGCCTCTACTTCCTTAGGCGCCTAAGGAAGTTCCAAGTGAGTCACAAGATCCTCAAGAACTTCTACTCATGCACAATAGAGAGCATCCTGACTGACAATATCACCTCCTGGTTTGGGAATAGCACTGCACAAGACCGTAGCAGACTACAGAGAGTGGCCCGTTCAGCCGAACGCACAATTGGAGGGGGGCTTCCCACTCTCCAAGACATTTACAACAAGCGCTGCATGGGTAAGGCTAAGAGAATAATCAAAGACCCCAGCCACCCAAACAACTGCCTCTTTGAACTGCTGCGGTAAGGCAAGCGATACCGGAGTCTCATGGCAAGCACAGAGAGACTCAGAAGGAGCTTCTATCCCCAGGCCCTCAGGATGCTCAATGAACAATAACAAACCATCAAATACACCCACAGCACACACATCCACACGCACACTCACTTTAAATAAACAACACACTGTAGCACCCACTTTACCCACTTTAGACACTAACACACTTTATATTTATTGGTAAGGAGATCTGCACATCAATCTCATACCTCAGTGCACCTCATTGCACCTCACCACCACAAGGTGGCACCACAAGCTAAGCTATACCTCACCATTTCTACACTGTACTGTATCTGCATTGTATATACTGTACATATACTGTATATATGTATATTGAACATTTTTGTTTTGTTTACACTTGTTTACGTACTTGACTTTCTATTTTATACTTATATTATACTTATTTTATACTATATTTTTATTTTATCTAGCACACTCTCAGGAGCAAAACAGAAAGAAGCATTTCATGCAAAAGTATTCTGTATTTCTGCATGACAACTAATAAAGAAACTTGAACTTGAACTTGAAGTCCCGAAGTCAACAAGCCTACGATCAGAATGGTCAATTTATTTAACATCTAGTGAGTGAAATAGTTGAATTAACCCCCTTGGAACCTCCTCGGGGACCCCCTGTTGAGAACCACCACTCCACAGGACTGTTGTCCCACATCTGACACACCTGCGGTGATTGATCTGATCGGATTAACTGCTTTGATTTGGTCTCTGCCTACGGCCATCTCTGCCGACCAACAGGGTTCAGCAGCATTCACATAGTGGTTTGAGAACCAGGGCAATCTGTGAGGGAACATCTGAGAAAAGGCCCAGAGGCTTCTTTAACCTGTGGCTTGTGTCATTTTCAGCCCCATGGCAGTTTTAACACAAGAATAACAGGAATTCCATAACTAATAGAAAGGCCACGACAATAAAATAATTCAGAACTGTAATTGTTCTATAATGTACCTTAGAACGGGGAAAGGCGGAGTATTATAAGAAAGACCTATGGCTCTGACAGTACTAAACATCTAAAATACTGCTGTGCTGAAGCACTTTGTTTTTACCCTTTTCTTATCAACCGTATTGTGTAAACATCTAAATTACTGGGTTGATATGTCTATTTTATGTGTATTTGCCAATTTCAGGATTTGATGTCTATTTTATGTATATCAGTGACAATTAAAACCGTAACAAATAGGCCTATTAAGATGTTAGATCCTAATATGAAAAATGGTGTGATTGTTACGAGTTGGGTAGGTGTGTTGGACCCAGGTGCAGTGCAGAACGATAGACGAGAGACAGCTGTTGATTCTCAAACAAAGGTTACTGTTTTATTTTGTCGAACATGAAAGGCGTACGCGCCGACAATGATGAGCAAACAAAAGGGGAGAGTACATGTCTCCAAAAAGAGGGAAAGCAAAGGGGAGAAATCAAGTCTCCAAAACACGCAAAGCACAAACAATAAACTGAACTATATATATATATCAGTGGTTCTCAAACTTTTTACACGAAGTACCACCTGAGAACGTAGCTGGCTCTCCAAGTACCACCATATGACAGAAGTTAAAATACAGTCTATTCAGCTATGCACAGTTCACGCAGGAGGCAAATTTATTCCTAATAACATTATTTATTGTTAACTTTTGTCAGACACAGCCACAATGTACAAAGGGGTAGCACTAGAACTAGCAAACTCTTCCACACAATTCTCGTACAATGCAAGGGGCATTGAGAACATAATAACTCTCACATAGCAAGTGAGAAAATAACTGTATTTCAGCAAATGTACTAAAAATGTAAAACTTAAATGTAAAAATGTCACATACTGTTTAAACAAAGCCACAACCACTGGATTACAAGATTTACAGTGCAATTACAATATACTTTTTTTCTTTTTCAAATGACAGTGTAGCCAAGACACCAGGTGTGTAACGCTTCCCCCGGTCCTGCGGGACCAGACGGCAACCCTCCTCCAAGTTCGGCTGGTCCAGGTGTCGGACCTTCACAACCCCCCTTCAAGACACCACTTCACACTACAACATTGCCAACCGGTGGGCTGATCCAGATGTGGCAGATCTGGCATCAGCTCACTCACCTGATTAACATTATTTGCTGCCATTTATGTTTGATATATTCGTTGTCTATGTTGTCTTTATTATTTCCACTGTGTTACATTTACATTTAGTCATTTAGCTGACGCTTTTATCCAAAGCGACTTACAAGTTCTGTACGACAAGTCATCAGGAAGGGTACAACTCTATCAGCTGAGTAACAATTTTCATCAAAGTGTTGCGTGTTACAGTAAGTAGTAAGTAAGTAAGTAAGTATTTATAAAGCACCTTTCATACATGTCATGTAGCTCAAAGTGCTGTACACAAACATAGGCATATATAACGATAAAAGCAATAAAGTCACAGTGATCAGTTAAGATCAATGTTTAAAAAAAAAAATAATAATAATAATAATAATAATAATAATAATAACGTAAAAATGAAAATAACGTAAAAATGAAAACATGAAAATGAAAACATGAAAACAGTCATTTGCTTACCAGTTTGGGAGAACAGGTCCGCACAAACATGGCCGCTCAGTAGCAACCAGAAGTAGGAAATGCACTAAACCAATGCACTTGTACGGTAGGTAGCAATGTTAGCTCTTATAACGCTAGTGTAGTTACGTTTTTATTAGTGGTCAGAGTTGGGTCCATAAGACTTATCCAAGCCCCATGGATCCATCAGTGGTCGCGTATTGTGTGCGTATGTACCCGTTCCCTCATCTAAAGAGTTGGGTCCATAAGGCTTATCCAAGCCTTACGGATCCATCAGTGGTCGTGTATTGTGTGCGTATGTACCCGTTCCCTCATCTAAAGAGTTGGGTCCACAAGGCTTATCCTAGCCTCATGGATCCATCAGGTTTTTCCAAGCCATAACTATTTGTAAGCTAGACTGTATAGGTACGTTTTTAATTTTCCTTTAAAAATGTGTATGGAGCTGGCGTTTCTGATGTGTGTTGGTAGTGTGTTCCATAGTTTTGGGGCATAGTTGGCAAATGCCATACTTCCTATCCTCTTTTGATTTCTGGGTGTGTCTAGTAAACCTGTAGTGGATGACCGTAGCGTTCTTGAGGGCAGATAACTAACTAGGGAATTTGCTATGTATTTTGGGCCTTGCTCATTAAGAGCTTTATATGTTAGGAAAAGGACCTTAAAATCAATTCTATGAGTTATTGGAAGCCAGTGCAGAGTGGCTAGGACTGGAGTGATATGTTCTCTTCTCCTTGTATGAGTTAGTAATCGAGCTGCAGAGTTTTGGATAAGCTGAAGCTTCCCAATGGTTGCTTTGGGAAGACCAGTGAACAGTGCATTACAATAGTCAAGCCGACTTGATACAAAAGCATGAATCAGTGTCTCTGCATCCTTTTTATTTACGAAAGGTCTTACTTTCGCTATGTTTCTTAGGTGGAAGAATGACGTTTTCATGGCCTTATTTATATGAGACTTAAAGGTCAGGTCTGAGTCCAAGATGACACCTAGGCTTGTAACCTCAGTCTTTACATAGGATGACAGACTCCCCAGGTTTTCACACAGCACTTCCCTTTTCGCTTTTGGGCCGATCAATAGGATTTCTGTCTTGCTTTCGTTTAATTTTAGGAAGTTATTGTTCATCCACTTGTTTATTGCTAACAGACAATTTGTGATGGACTGTATGGCTGTAGTGTTATTTGGTTCTGCGGAGATATATAGTTGTGTATCATCAGCATAACTATGGAAGCATACATTGTGGTCTCGAATGATGTCCCCGAGGGGCAGCATATATAGTGAGAAGAGTAATGGACCAAGGCAGCTTCCTTGTGCAACTCCAAAGCTGCTGTCATGTTCCTCGGATACATTGTCTCCAAGCTTAACATAGAACCTTCTCCCCTTAATGTATGTTATGAGCCAATTTAGTACATGATCGGAAAAGCCAACCAGTCTTTCAAGACGACTGATCAGGATATTATGGTCAATCGTATCGAACGCTGCACTAAGGTCCAATAGGACAAGAATTGAGACTTTGCCAGCATCGTAGTTTAGCCTGAGGTCGCTAACTATTTTAGTAAGGGCAGTTTCAGTGCTGTGATTTGTTCTGAAACCTGATTGTAATTCCTCCATGATGTTATTATCTTTGAGAAAGGAGTTTATTTGTACTGAGACTATATTTTCTAATATCTTGCTGATAAATGGAAGGTTCGATATTGGCCTATAGCTTTTTAGTTCGTTTACATCTAAGTTTGTTTTCTTTAGTAGTGGTTTTACTACAGCCGTTTTAAATGCATCTGGAAAAGTGCCTGTTTGAAGCGACATATTTATGATTTCAAGGACATGATTTGAGACACTATCGAACACCCGCTTGAGAAATGCTGTTGGTATAGGATCGAGGCAGGAGGTGGCGGAATTACACTCAGAGACAATTGTTGTGGCTGATGGTTGTTTAACACAGCAGGAGACGACATTTCCAATTTCAACAGGCAATTTGTTTAATGAAAGAAAGTTTTAACAGCAGAAGCTATGGATCAGCAGACGGTCACCACAGTTGAAGAAAAACACTCTAACTCCTCAATCCCTCTGCTTGTCCCATAAATACCTTCTCAGCCCTGCCCCCCCCCATGACAGATAAGATGACGTGACACATTATATCAGATATGACATGACGTACATTAAAATGACACATAGATTTAACATCGAAGAGAGATGCGATTGAGTGAGATGTGTGTATATGTATGTGTGTGAAAGAGAGAAAAGATTAAAGAGAGAAAAGATTAGTGAGATGTGTGTATATGTATGTGTGTGAAAGAGAGAAAAGATTAAAGAGAGAAAAGATTAGTGAGATGTGTGTATATGTATGTGTGTGAAAGAGAGAAAAGATTAAAGAGAGAAAAGATTAGTGAGATGTGTGTATATGTATGTGTGTGAAAGAAAGAAAAGATTAAAGAGAGAAAAGATTAGTGAGATGTGTGTATATGTATGTGTGTGAAAGAGAGAAAAGATTAAAGAGAGAAAAGATTAGTGAGATGTGTGTATATGTATGTGTGTGAAAGAGAGAAAAGATTAAGATATGATGTACCAGATTAAAGCACACGACGTGATGTACCGAAATGTCTATCTGCAAAGTTGTTTTAAGAACATCAGCCAGACCGTCTTTCAGTACTGCTTAGTTGACCCATATTAAACTAGTTCAGTTCATATACACATTTTCCCCAACATTCCCCCATTTGGGGCTATCCCTAGTCCCACCCAAATCATATAACCAAGAAAATGTGAACGTCTAACTAAACGAGAAACCATATTTACATAATAAAAGTTTAAATGCCTAATCTAAACAAGAAACCTAATACATTTTAAATGTCTAAATAAACAAGAACGCTTACTTCATTCCCTGGACCCCTAACGGACCAACAAAGGCTGATTACCGTTCTCACAATAAACACAAAACCGCTCAAAACAAGAGTAATAACAAAACATCAAAAAAATACCCCAATTTATAATCCTAACCTGACAGACAAATCCCCCCAACCTCCACCGCTTACCAAATGAGCCACAGTTCCGGCCGGAAACCGCGACTCTCATCAGGGAAAGGAGAAGTTGACCGTCAGAACTAAACATAGAACATCCCTCCCCCAAAAAAAATGACATTGTCTCTTCCATAACATTGAGTCCTAGTGTCCATCGCTCAGCCCCCCTTCCATGCCCACGCCATAGTCTCCTCACCGTATTGCCAAAAGTCACATTTTGCCAATACAGCAACCACCACGCCACACCTCCAGTCCCCGTAGAAGCATGTCCCCATGCCTGGACGGGAGGCGCTGGTCCCGACCTCACCACGTGTCCCCCCATCTTCGACGGGAGGTGCCCATCTTGCCCACTGCGTTAGCCCCCCCCTTTGTCCCTTCAGTCCCCAGAACCGATCCCCAGAACACTTCTTCTCAATGCTTCCTCAGGCTCAGAACCGACACTCCGTACCATTCCATACCGATGCCTCTTCCATTCCGGTTTGACCAGGACCATGAGTAAAATAAACAAAAATAATAAAAAATAAACCATCACTCAGACCATCCCCCGTCACTCTAAAAGGAATAAAACAAACAAAACTGAACCAAACAGAAAGAAAATGTCCCTTCCTCACCATACGCCTAGTTAAAGGAATAAAACAAACAAAACTGAACCAAACAGAAAGAAAATGTCCCTACCTCACCATACCCCTAATCCTCTATCCCCTCGTCTCCCTCTAAGGCAGCATAAAGCTGAGGGCATGGCCCGATTTGTGGCTCAATCTCTTTCTGTCCCACCATCAGCATTCGGCTCGTTACGTGTGAAGTTACCAGCCTACCCAAGAGAGGCATACCACAACAGAAAAGGAGAACCAATATCAACCCTGCCACCCCAATGGATATCCCCGTCTGCATCACTATGCTTCCCCACTGTCCCAATCTTTCCAACACCCCACTCCCCCACCATTCTTCATTCCGGCCAGAATTCCCCCTCAACTCCTCCCTCAAATCCTTCAGCTTAGCCATGGCCTCGGAGAACTTTCCCCCTGGCCCCACATTCGTCGGAATGAATGTGCAGCAGTACTGTCCAAACATGGAACAGACTCCACCCTTCTCCGCCATTAACCAGTTCAGAGCCTGTCTATTCTGCCACGCCACCGTACTGGTCGCGTGCATCTGGTCCCCCATTGCATCCAACGCCTCCTCGGTGTAGTTGAGATACCGCTGCTGATTGTAAAACAAATAGTTGATCCACCCGGTGTTCTTATTGACCGATATCCATGGCAGAATAGACTCAAACCCTGCCGCAATCTCATTCTTAGCCATGAACTCGGCTGGAATGCCCCTTGGCTGTCCTATGCTGTCCAGATACACCCTTGGGTCTGCCTTGTAGCTACGCTTCGTTCGAGAGATAGGAGACTCAGAAGGTCCTTCCGTCACTGATAATGGTAGGACCACCATTGGCATGATCGCCTGAACCCGGGCACATCTACCTGACCAATCTAAAGGAAGTGTATTCCTCAACCTCCTACCGCCGCAGAGCCAGTATTGGTCCGCCAGTGCTATATCCTGGACATGAAAAGGGCAAGCTACAGGCCGTGGGTTGGTATCCACTCCCTTTAACACGACCCCGTGTCCACACTTTCCTTCTTTCGTGCAGTTAGTCGTGATGCTCCAAATAGTAGTGCACCGCCCCTCTGCCACCTCCCCTACGTCCCGGGTCCCCTCCTTTTGCAAGCACTCGAAATCCTTGGTCAGCCATAGTTTGACACCTCTGGGTATTGGCAACCCCGTCGCTACCCCCTGCACACGTACATCCAATTTCCTACAACGTTCCCGCATAGTGACATCCTTGAAATCCGTGACGTTTCCTGCCGCCTTAAAACGACTAGAGCCGAGAAACCCCAAACACTCTGCCTCGCACCAAGGGCGACTATTATGGGGCCCCTCCCATGCCTCTGCGTCCCTGTCACACTGAGCCCAACTGAACTTCGTGCCCTTCACCAGCAGCCTATCCGGACGTGCCTTGGAGCAGACATAACAATCCTCTATCTGATTCTGCGCGCTCGTGTACTGGACCCACTTAAACCACTCATTCCCTAAAGCCGCCCTATACATCGGGTCCGCCTCCGGGTCTTCCTCGTCATAGTCATAGTCGCCCCCATCTTGTTCCCCGGAAGGAAGCAAACCCCTCAACCTGGCCCAGAGTGAGCCCACTGAGTCCCTCAACGTTCCGGCTGTCCTCTGGAACATATCCTGTCCCCCCACCTCTTCCGACTCAGCGTCCTTGACCTCCCTTTTTCCCCTCACCCCTGTCCCCTGTGCTTGGTTCGGGACAGGCTCAACCCTCCTATCTACCCCCACAACCCGATCCTCGTTAGTATAATGGTAAGTATCCCCGCCTGTAACGGGGGAATGGTCAAAATCAAAAACATGCCCTTGCGGTCCTCCGGGAAACACCCCTTTTGGTTGTAGTCTTATCTTCTCCCCCCCTTCCTCGATGGAGGGCAGAGGGGGCGCCTGATTCTGAGCCTGGTCATGAAAGCCTGCCGGTACTTGAGCCTGAGCGGGACCCCGTGGGACTCCTACCCACTCAAACCCGTCATCCTCAAGGACGGGTCGACCGTGACGGTTCTCAATGACGTCGTTGCGCCCGGCCGACCGTCCGCACACTGCTGCCAACATCTGCGGGAGCATCAGCAGGCACTGCACCTTCCAGTTGCCGTCTCGGGCCCTCCATGTCGGGTTCTGCATAACTGCGATCGATTGTATCCCCCAAGAGATCGCCGCTGGCCTTTATGCAGTGATTGAAGTGGAACCAGGTCGTTGATCCTTTGACTTGGACTGCCGTTCCAGTCGATCGGATCACCTCGTACGGGCCCTCTCTCCGGGGTGATGACCACTTTCTCTTGTGGACCTTTACGAAGACCAGGTCCCCAGGGATCAGCCTCGGTTTGGTGGCTTCCTTCTCCGCCTCCTTCACCCCCTTTTTCTCCTTTCTCTGCTCCTGTCGAAACACAGCTTCATGTATTTTAGTCACTTGCTGAAGATATTTTTTCAGATCTTGCTCAAAAATATCTAATGCCGGGCCCCTAGCCAGGTGTCTAAATGGCGGTGCTGGCATGCTGCGGCCTGTAAGCATTTCATGCGGTGTTAGCTGTGTTTGGCGGTTTACGCTGCTTCTAATAGCCATCAGAGCAAGTGGCAAAGCATCAATCCAGTTAAGCTTAGTTTGCATACAGATTTTCAACAGTTTGTTTTTAATGACCAGATTGGCCCTTTCCACCTTTCCCTGCGACCCGGGACTATAGACACAGGAAAGGCGCTGTCTTATACCTAATTTCTGCATCAGCCCTTTAACCACCTTGTCGATGAACTCGCGGCCATTATCGCTTTGTAATATCGTGGGAATTCCAAATCTCGGAATGACCTCGCGACACAGGAACTTGATCACTGTGTCCGCATTCTTGTGTTTAGATGGAATGGCCTCAATCCAGCGACTAAAGCAGTCCTCTACTACCAGGAGGTATCGTTTGCCCTGCACTGGCGTTATCATATCCGTGTAGTCCATAATCAGATGTCTGAATGGTCCCTCAGGGAGGGGTGTGTAAGCCGCCACTGTCGGTACTCCTTTGCGCACATTGCCCTGTAAGCATGTTAAACACCTGGCTAGTGTAACGTCAATTTGTGCCTGAAGCTTTGGGGACCAAAATCCCATTTTCGTGATTCGTTTCAGGGTCTCTGCTCTTCCACAGTGATCAACACCATGAGCCTCAGGTATCACCAAGGACAGAAGATCGATGGAGGCGACTATCAAACCGTTATGACTCCTCCACAGACCATCTGCCCCCCTTACAGCCCCCCTCTCCGTCCACGACTGTTTCTCGGCCTGCGTGGCTGAGTCCTGAAGATCACTCAAATTATCCTCAGTTACCTCAGTCGTCAGTTCGGCCGCAAACATCAGAACAGCCGTGGACGGCACCGCAGCCGCCGCCTTCGCGGCCTCGTCCGCCGCGTTGTTTCCCGTCGTCACAAAAGACAGGTCTTTTCTGTGTGCACTTTACGATAGCAATGCTTTTGGGCAACTTTACAGCCTGAATAAGCGCCACAACCTGCTTGTGGTGAAGGATCGGTGAGCCGTCCGATTTCTTAAAGCCTCTTGCCTTCCAAATGGCCGCGAATAGGTGGCATACGCCATGCGCATAAGCAGAGTCTGTAAAGATGTTAACCGTGCGATCTTTAGCTATTATGCATGCTTCTGTTAGTGCTATTAGTTCTGCAAGCTGGGCCGAACATGGTTGCATGCATTGTCCGGCCTTTCTTGTTAGTGTTTCTCCGTTTGGTTTGCACTGTACGACGGCGTATCCTGACCTTAAATTTTCCCCCTCCCGATAGCAGGACCCATCCACAAAAAGTGAGAGTTCTGCTATCGCGAGCGGGTCGACTCCCAAATCAGGACGGAGTTTCACGAAAGCCTGTACCTCCACCTCGCACTCATGCGGTTGACCCTCGCTCGGGAGTGGTACCAGATCCGCCGGGTTACTGCCGTGGCATGTTTTTATCGTAACATCCGAGTACTGCAGGAGCCTCATGTAAGCCTGTTGCCGTTGGCTGGTCAGAACAAATTTGCCTCTTTCAATCAAGTTTGCCAATTTGTGATGTGTCCAAATGCAAATGTCATATCCCATTGTCACGGCCGTTGCTTTCTCATACATCAAATGTGCTGCGGCCAGGGCCTGATAACAAGGTGGCAGACCCTGCTCTACCGGCGAAAGAGCTCTAGAGTAATATGCTATCGGTTGTTTTTTCCCACTCCCCCCCTGTGTTTGAGTCAGGACAGCTGTCGCATGCTGCGCTCTATGTGAGACGAATAGGTGGAAACACTTCTCATAATCCGGCAGCGCCAGGGCAGGGGCCTGTAACAACAGACGCTTAATGTTTATGAACGCGTCCTCCCCCTCCTCAGTCCATGTCAAGGGAGCACGAAGCTTGTCTGTACCCGCCTCTTTTATCATCATCCTCAACGGCGCTGTCGCTATCGTATAGTCCTCCACCCACTCAGAGCTGTACCCAGTCATCCCTAAAAACGTCATCATCTGTCGGACCGTCAATGGCCTAGGTGCCTTGGATACAGCTTCGAGTTGCGTGGGTGAGATGTTTTTTATGCCCTTTTGAATGACGCGAGACAAGTACTCAACTTTTGGCTGGCAGTACTGCAGTTTTGAACGGGATGCCTTGTGGCCTCCCACGGCCAATCCACTCAAAACTTTGATGGAGTCCTCATGGCACTGCTGACGTGTATCCGAGCAGATTAGAATGTCATCTGCATACAGTAAAACCGTGCTGAGTAGTGTGTCGCACACTCCTTGCAAGTCTTCCTTGAGCGCCTTCGAGAAGTAATGTGGCGAGTGCGCGAACCCTTGTGGCAACCGGGTGTAAGAGTATTGTTTCCCCCTGTGGGTAAAAGCAAACAGATACTGAGACTCTTTTTCCAATGGAACACTGAAGAATGCCTGCGTGAGATCAATGACCGTATAGTACTGCGAGCTACTCGGGATGTTTGTCAGGAGGGTGTGTGGATTAGCGACTTCCGCCTCTGGTCCAGACACCACGTCGTTCACCGCCCTCAAATCGTGTACCAGTCTGTACCTAGCCCTGTCCGCCTTTAGCACTGGGTGGATAGGTGTATTACATCTGGATTTGAAAGGGACGAGCACTCCCCCCTTTAACAGTCCCTCAATCTGATGTGATATAGCTTCCTCCGACTCTGGCTTCATTGTATACTGTCTGATAAAGGGTGGTCTACAACCCTTCTTTAACCTGACCTTCACTGGCTGTGCCGACAATATTAGACCCACATCTGTGTCGTGTTTTGACCACAACCGTTCTGGGGTGCGCGCCAACATGTCCTGTTCCAGCAAAGCATCCGCCTCTGGAATAACGCAAGGGTCTCCTGGTAATCTGATTACTTGCGGTTTTGCCAAAACTGAAAAGGAAATCATTATTTTTATGAAACTCCCATCTGCGCTGTTCCAAATTAGCGGAGATTCCGTGGAGACCCACCTTTGAGTCTCGGATTCCAGTATCATTGAACCTAGATGTTCGGATTCGTAACCAGGATTTATTCTCAGAGTGATGTGTGGGGCGGCGTCTCTTAGTCTATGTTGTTCCCGTAGATACTTACTCGTGTTAACCCTCAACGCCGCGCCCTGTCTCCCTACAATTATCGTAGATGAGTTAATCTGCACCTGCTCGGGCTGTCCCTGCAACCATGCCTTGTTCCTAACTAGGTCACTATTCGTCAAATACTGTAGTGTGCAATGTGCCTCCATGTTTGTTTGTCTAGACTGAGGCAGTTGGGTTTTCAGAAATGGCTCCCAGGGGTCACAGACCCTTTGCAGCTCTGCATCTATGTTGCCCAGCCAGAACACAGTGGCCTCTTTCTCCCCTGTCCCTTGTAACATAATTTGGTACACGTCTTGTTCAATTTGAATCCCCTCAGGCGTACATAGGATTTTACAGCCTAGTTTACACATTGCATCTCGTCCCAAGAGATTGCGCGGGGTGCTGTCCGAAATTAATACAGGTATTGTTATGGTCTTGTTGTTATACGTCATAGAGATTGGATCTGATGTGGGTATTAATTGTGTTTTTCCCGAGAATCCGACCGTCCGAACATACTGTCCAGACTGGGGTAAGTGAGCGGCGTATTTTTGCTTTATGCAGAAAAAACCTGCTCCAGTGTCTGCCATCATCTCTGTTAATTTGCCCTCCACTAGGACCTGCAGAATAGGTTCTTGCTCAGCTCCCTTGGAAACCACAATCATTTGATTTCCCCCCGTCGCATTCTCTGGGCACCCCTAGTGATTACCCCCCTGGTTTCGGGGCCCTCCTGTCTCCCCCTGGTTGTGGGGCCCTTGTGACTCCCCCTGGCGCACGGGTCTTCCATACTCCGAGCCGGGACGGTATGGTTGCCCACATCTCATTTCCCTGTGTCCCTGCATGCCGCAGTTCCAACAGTGGAAACGGGGAAACTGTTGTTCGTTCCCCGGTCCCTGTGTAAACCGTGGGCCTGATTGCCCATTCCCTGCCTGCCGCCTGGACGCCTGGTTCTGTGAACTATAGCCATAGCTTCTCACTACCTGAGGTGCAGGCGGGGGTCCCTGGTCCTGCATGGGTGGAGAGGTAGCAGATGACACCATTACTGCCTGCAGCCTCCTTTGGGGCTGCAGTTGTTGCTGAGTTAACTTCCTTGCGTCATTTCTATCCTGATCCCTGACTTTCTGCTCCTGAGCCCTTTGCTTCTCCACACTATGTGTTACATGTGCACAGAACAAAGGATAAGTCATGTCCATTAACCCCACCACGTCTTCCAGTCTATTCTTAACCACCTCTGGAAGCCCTCTCATCACACTTTCTCTAAACATCGCTCTCTGCAACGGGTCAATTTCTGGGTTGTGTCCTAGCTCACCTCTCCACTCCTTCAGTACTTTGTTCACATAGGCGCCAGGCCCTTCCGTCTCCATTATGGGGTTGCCTGCCAGTTTTGCCGGATTAATACGTGATGGATATTGATTCCTGAGTTTGTACCACAACGCCGCTCTATACGCGTTGAATATGTCTCCATCATGGGCCTGCGTGTCGCATGCCACTCGCATCGATGTATCACCCATGATGTCCCGGCAGGCACCAACTCCTAGCAAACGCGTCAACAGGGATTTGACGTCACCCACTGCTAGCAGAAAAGATGACGTATTTTCCTCAAACTGCGTGATCCACCTGGAGGCTCCTTCTGAAAGGTCCGGTAGTCTTACTATTAAACCATCGATGTCTAGAGGTGACCATGGCATGTGAAAGATATCGTTCCCCTTTATTAGCAGGGGAAACTGGCCTGTGCTTGTCACACTTCCCACGAATGTAGGGGCGAAAGTCAGGGTTCCTGTAATGTTTCCTTTCTCCTGTCCTGGTTTCGTGTCATTCTCATCTTCCTCCTCAGTCAACAGTTTAGTGTGGCCACACGCTCCGTGTTTCTCTGATGTCTGCTGTGCCACACTCTGACGGGGCTCTTCCTCTATCTTCCTCCCGACTCCCTCCCTCTGCCTGCCCAGGTTCTCTACCTCCTCTTCCTCTGCAGTATACAACTTCTGACGTACTGTCTCGCCATATGCCGCCAGGTCTTTCGGATAGAGATCCTGCGGGGTCAGTTTGGGGGGGGTATCTCGCCTAAGGGAGGTCTCTGATCTAGCGGAGGTTTCTGACCTAGCGGGGGTCCCTAATTCCGTCTCCTCATATTCTCCTCTTATTGTCACAGTGCCCACCGGCAATTGCGTGACATAAGGTGGGGATGTTGGTTTCCCTATATCCGTCTCTCTCTGATTTAGCGCTAAAGCTTCCTGCCTGTATGCTCTCCCCTTCTGGGCGTAGAGCTTCATTACCCCCAACTCTTCTGTCCTCTTTTTCAACCTCTTTTTGCTGTTGTCGCCTGGCTTGTGGTTACGAATCATTACATTCATCTCTTCGCATACGTCGAGATCAAAAGTACCTCCGGAAGGCCATTTTGTGTCCCCGGCCTTTGTACGCCTCTGCCAACGGACACCTACCTTGAGAATTATATTTTTTAGGAGCGGGTTCCGGTCTAACAGTATGTCTTCTGCTGTATGCATCGTTGTTTAGTGTGTGTGTGTGTTTATTGTGTTGTGTGTGTGTGTGTGTGGTTGTACTACAGCCAGGACACGGTTAACCTGGTTCTACTACTCTACAGCAATGCTACAGCCAGGACACAGTTAACCTGGTTCTACAATGCTACTACAGCCAGGACACAGTTAACCTGGTTCTACTACTACAGCCAGGACACAGTTAACCTGGTTCTACTACTACAGCCAGGACACAGTTAACCTGGTTCTACTACTACAGCCAGGACACAGTTAACCTGGTTCTACTACAGCAATGCTACAGCCAGGACACAGTTAACCTGGTTCTACAATGCTACTACAGCCAGGACACAGTTAACCTGGTTCTACTACTACAGCCAGGACACAGTTAACCTGGTTCTACTACAGCCAGGACACAGTTAACCTGGTTCTACAATGCGGTGTGTGTGTCTGTGTGTGACTGTGTGTGTGTGCGTCTGTTTGTGTCTGTGTGTGACTGTGTGTGTGTGTGTGTGTGACTGTGTGTGTGTGTGTGTGTGTGTATGTGTGTATGTCGGTGTGTGTGTGTGTCTGTGTGTGTGTGTGTGTGTGTGTGTATGTGTGTATGTCGGTGTGTGTGTGTGTGTGTGTCTGTGTGTGTGTGTGTGTGTGTGCGTCTGTTTGTGACTGTGTGTGTGTGTGTGTGTGACTGTGTGTGTGTGCTGTGTATGTGTGTGTGTCGGTGTGTGTGTGTGTGTGTGTGTCTGTGTGTGTGTGTGTGTGTGTGTGTGTGTGTGTCCGTCTGTGTGTGTCTGTGCTGACTGTGTGTGTGTGTGTGTGTGTGACTGTGTGTGTGTGTGTGTGTGTGTGTGTGTGTGTGTGTGTGTCTGTGTGTGGTGAGTGTGTGTGTATGTCTGTAATCAGCAGGTTTAACTCCACCCGCCTGCCTCACAACCCGCTGTCTACCGGGACACAGGAATGTGTGTGTGTGTGTGTGTGTCGGTGTGTGTGTGTGTGTGTGTCTGTGTGTGTGTGTCTGTGTGTGGTGAGTGTGTGTGTGTCTGTGTGTGTCTGTGTGTCTTTGCACAGACGTGTGTGTGTATTGTATGTGTGTATTGTATGTGTGTACACAGGAATGTGTGTGTGTGTGTGTGTGTGTCGGTGTGTGTATCTGTGTCTGTGTGTGGTGAGTGTGTGTGTGTCTGTGTGTGTCTGTGTGACTGTGTGTGTGTGTGTGTGACTGTGTGTGTGTGTGTGTGTGTGTGTGTGTCTGTGTGTGTGTGTCTGTGTGTGGTGAGTGTGTGTGTATGTCTGTAATCAGCAGGTTTAACTCCACCCGCCTGCCTCACAACCCGCTGTCTACCGGGACACAGGAATGTGTGTGTGTGTGTGTGTGTCGGTGTGTGTGTGTGTGTGTGTCTGTTTGTGTGTGTCTGTGTGTGGTGAGTGTGTGTGTGTCTGTGTGTGTCTGTGTGTCACAGACGTGTGTGTATTGTATGTGTGTATTGTATGTGTGTACACAGGAATGTGTGTGTGTGTGTGTGTGTGTCGGTGTGTGTGTCTGTGTGTGGTGAGTGTGTGTGTGTCTGTGTGTGTCTGTGTGCCTTTGCACAGACGTGTGTGTGTATTGTATGTGTGTATTGTATGTGTGTACACAGGAATGTGTGTGTGTGTGTGTGTGTGTCGGTGTGTGTGTCTGTGTGACTGTGTGTGTGTGTGACTGTGTGTGTGTGTGTGTGTGTGTCGGTGTGTGTGTGTGTGTGTGTTTGTGTGTGTGTGTGTGTGTGTGTCTGTGTGTGTGTGTGGTGAGTGTGTGTGTATGTCTGTGTGTGTCTGTGTGTGTCTGTGTCTTTGCACAGACGTGTGTGTGTGTGTGTGTCTGTGTGTGGTGACTGTGTGTGTGTGTGTGTGTGTGTGTGTGTCTGTGTGTGTGTGTCTGTGTGTGGTGAGTGTGTGTGTATGTCTGTGTGTGTCTGTGTGTGTCTGTGTGTCTAGGCCCAACAGTGGAAACAACTAGAGTCTCATCAAACGCTGCCCAAATTGTTTTTCACTCTCTGCTCATATTATCACAGCTAGCCTCTCTGTAGCTACCCACCCACAGATGCACTATCTACTTATCTTTGTTCTTAAAAGGATCAGAGTGAACTCACATCTGTCTCTCCTAGATGAGAATGAGTGTGTATGTGTCTCTGAGAGAGTTATGTGTGTACGTGTGTCGGTGTATGTGTGTGTATGAGAGGGCCGGAACCTAAAAACCAACCATGACCAGCCAACCACAGTTATAACAAGGAAGTGGGGAATGGGGAGAGTGTTGTAAAGGGTCAGAGAGAAGTTTGACCAGAGAGAAAAGTTTGACCAGAGGTCGAAAACATGCAATTAAAAATTGATTAGTGGCGCATTTATAGCCTGTTAAAAGAGGATTCGCCCTAGTGTCAACACCTCACCACTCGTGTTCATTTTCTAGTCGTCCATCCCCGAAAACCAGTCACACAGCCAGCTCACTTTTTCCTCCCGCAGAATCTCTGACGGATATTATAATAAAAAGCACAACGCTTACCTTTTTTGTCGACAACCGCCAGAATGTCTACGGGAGATTCCAGGAACTGGCCGTATGAAAGGCCCGGTGGAGCGATCTACAGGTCAAGGGTCACCAAATGTTGTGGCTGATGGTTGTTTAACACAGCAGGAGACGATATTTCCAATTTCAACAGGCAATTTGTTTAATGAAAGAAAGTTTTAACAGCAGAAGCTATGGATCAGCAGACGGTCACCACAGTTGAAGAAAAACACTCTAACTCCTCAATCCCTCTGCTTGTCCCATAAATACCTTCTCAGCCCTGCCCCCCCCATGACAGATAAGATGACGTGACACATTATATCAGATATGACATGACGTACATTAAAATGACACATAGATTTAACATCGAAGAGAGATGCGATTGAGTGAGATGTGTGTATATGTATGTGTGTGAAAGAGAGAAAAGATTAAAGAGAGAAAAGATTAGTGAGATGTGTGTATATGTATGTGTGTGAAAGAGAGAAAAGATTAAAGAGAGAAAAGATTAGTGAGATGTGTGTATATGTATGTGTGTGAAAGAGAGAAAAGATTAAAGAGAGAAAAGATTAGTGAGATGTGTGTATATGTATGTGTGTGAAAGAAAGAAAAGATTAAAGAGAGAAAAGATTAGTGAGATGTGTGTATATGTATGTGTGTGAAAGAGAGAAAAGATTAAAGAGAGAAAAGATTAGTGAGATGTGTGTATATGTATGTGTGTGAAAGAGAGAAAAGATTAAGATATGATGTACCAGATTAAAGCACACGACGTGATGTACCGAAATGTCTATCTGCAAAGTTGTTTTAAGAACATCAGCCAGACCGTCTTTCAGTACTGCTTAGTTGACCCATATTAAACTAGTTCAGTTCATATACACATTTTCCCCAACACAATCTTACAGAGGTCAGGTAATGTAATACATGTGAATTCCCCCATAGTTATCTCAGGTGGGTTTCCACTCACAGCCAGATCTATATCAGAGGCAATGCTTGCTCTAATCAATGATATTTTTTCATTAAAGAAAACTGCGAACTCTTCACATTTTGTGGCTGATTGCTGCGGTATATGGGGGGGTGGCATGTTAATCAGCCGGTCGATGGTGGAAAAAAGTACCCTGGAGTTACCCATATTTTCTGAGATCATTTTGGAAAAATATTCCTTTCTCGCAAGTTGTATTGCCTTATTGTATGCGCCCATGGCGTCTTTGTATAAATTAAAGTGAGCTGTGAGTTTGAATTTCCTCCATTTTCGCTCGGCTATCCTACATTTTCTCTTGTTATCTTTAACATTGGTTTTATTTAACCATGGAGAGATTCTATCAGTTTTTACCTTTTTAACCTTCAGAGGGGCAACAGTATCTAACACTGTTGACAAGGTGCTGTGGAAGTTTTGCACTATCTGATTTAAGGAGGATTCACTGCATTGGTCATATGATTTCATCATACTAGAGAATTTTGCTTCAGCTCTAGCGTCCAGAAGCCTTCTGTGAACTAGGAATTCGCTTCTGGTCTTATGTAATATTAGGCTTGTACCATAGAACACACAATAATGGTCAGAAATTGGAATTTGTTTTACTGATACATTCTCAATGTTTAGCCCTGTTGTTATTAGTAGGTCCAGAGTGTTGCCATGTTGGTGGGTGGCCTCGTGAACATGTTGCATCAGTCCAAAACTGTCCAGTAGGTTCAGAAACTCGCAACCCCTGGGGTCATCCTTTTTGTTGATATGAATGTTTAGATCTCCATTAAGAATGATTCTATCATACCTGGTAATGCAGATCGATAAGAGTTCTGAAAATTCCTGTATGAAGAGTGGCGAGTACCTTGGTGGTCGATACAATGTCACACATACTACTGGCATTTCTGTTTTCAATACAATAGCAAGGTATTCAAATGATAAAAATTTTCCCAGGTCAATATCACTGCACACAAATTGAGTGGAGATGATTGCTGCTATTCCTCCTCCCCTCCCACTCTGTCTGTTTGATTGATATAATTTAAAATTGGAAGGGCAGGTCTCAATCAGTGTTGCTACACCAGTGATGTTGTCTAGCCATGTCTCTACTAAAAACATACAATGTACACCATGTTTTGCTATGAGTTCATTTATCAGAAATGATTTTTGTTTCAGCGCTCTAACGTTGAACAGTGCTAGTTTTAGCTGTACAGGTTCTGTAGTGGGGCGTGAGACAGTCTGTGGTTGAACACTGATATTGATAAGGTTCGATTTACATATGGGACGTGATAATGAGTAATTGATTAGTCTTCTGGTGATCAGAATCGGGATGACACTCAACGTGTTTCTTTGTAGCTTAGGCTGCTTCTGTGTATAGTCTACAGAGCTAGATATGGTTGGTTGTCAGGCCAGTGATGCTACACATTGTGTGACGTTATGTATTAGCACATTTACCCCCGATATGTTTGGATGGATGCCATCGGGTCTGTAATGGTCTTTCCTGGACCAGAGCAGATCAAAGTTATTTATATAGCAAAGTCCTATAGTAGTACAGTAGGTCTGCAGCCATTTGTGCAACCAGAACAGACGGCTAAATCGCTCAGATCCACGACCTATGGATGGAATGGGGCCAGACACAATGCATATTTTGCCCAGGCTTTCAATAGTGAGTATTAGTGATTCAAAGTCAGATTGGAGTTTAGCGGATTGTCTAGCCATTACGTCATTTGCTCCGATATGAATGATAACGGTGTGGGCGGACGGATATCTGTCGATGATTTCGGGAGTACACTCTAGTAAGTCAGTAACTTTTAAACCGGAAAAACAATATGTAATGCCGTGTGGTATTTGCAAAAACCTGGTGATGGAATCTCCGATGAGTAGGATCTCTGGCTGTTCATAGATGCATCCCCCGTCATAGATGGCCAGGTTTCTATGGTGAAAAGCCGCAGGAGTAGCGTCTGCATTGCTGGCGGAGTTAGACGGTTGGTCGGGCAGCAGCGCCGTGTGGAGGGGCTCGTTCATAGCGGCATTTCCATCGATAACACTCGCCGTTTGAATGATCGTACTGGCATGGGCTGCAGAGCACCGCAGGCGAGGACGTTTAAACTTTGGGGAGTCGGACCCATCGCGTGAGTCTGGGGAATTTGGCGATGCGAGAGCAAACAGGGCAGAGCGCTTTCTGCTCCGGGTTGCAGCTATATTTCCATGGTTGAGTCGTGAGCTGGAGAGGGCCGCCGTCCTGGCAGCTTCGCTTGGAGCCTGGCTAGTAGCTAGGCTAGTAGCTAGCATCGGATAGTCTTTGAGCAAAGCTACAGTACTAGCAGCAGGAGACGGAAGCGAGGGAGAGCCTAGGAGGCTGGGATCATTACAAAGAGGATTGAATCGGTTTGATAGTTGAGGTGAATCAAAGGGATCATATAGAGGAAGGGAGAGCTTCCTTCGGCCCCTCACTACTGTCGCCCAGGAGGGACTACTGGTGCAGCCTGCGTCCGCTTGTTCCATGCTAGCCAGCCTGGACATGAGCTCCGTTTGACGCTTGAGAAGATCCATTACTAGTATCTCGATGGACTTCAGTTCCGTTCGCATTTCTGCGACATCTGACGTTGGAGCCATTTCCTCGGGGGAGTTTAGCACTGTGAGTACTGTAGCGTGTAGCTGTAGCTATGGCAACAACAAGCTCCGATAGCTTAGGTCACGTCCAGTAAAAAGTCACATAAAACCAATAAATCCAACAGCATAAACGATAAGAGCAAAAGTCACTGTGATCAGTTAAGATCACTGGTTAAAAAATGGTAGAAAGAAAGAAAACAAAAACGTAGAAAGAAAACAGTCTAAAGTTTGAAAGTTTGGGAGGTCCGCAAAAACACGTCCGTTCAGCAGCAACCGGAAGTAGCTGGCAGTGATAAATTGGCAAAGAATAATTTTTTTGTATCGAGGCAAGAATACAGTGTAGGTTAGTTTATTAGGACAAGTGCATGACAGTAAGGTTAGTTAGGGTTAGTTTTTTTTTATTTTTTTTATTATTATTTCAGAACACATTATTAGTCTTGTGTCCCTACTGTCTATGTTTTGTAAATGTGTTTTAGTCTCGTATGTCTCAGTTTGTACATTTGTTATTGTTTTCCCCTGTGTGCTCTGTATTCTGTTAGTTCTGTCTACCACACCTGTGTCCTGTTAGTAATTACCCTCTGTCTCTAATTAGTGTTTGTATTTAGGTGTTCTGGTCCAGCATACACTTGCTGGTTCATTGTTTCATGTTACCTGTGTGTCAGTCGTGTTTCCTTGTTTTCTGTTTTGAGTAAACCTTGTTATCGTCACAACGCCGTCTCCTGCCTCCTGTTAATCTTCTCTCCGTTATCTGCTGCAATTGGGTTCCACACTCAACCATGCCAACGAAACGCGCCAATCGTATCACAGGTGTAGGTCTCTTACTGAACAATCAGTGTTTTTCTCATCTCACCCTCGTCTAGACACCCATCACCAAGAGAGAATTGTACACATAGAAATAGAGATCCTTAAAGTTCTGCGAAGCTGAGAAACATCCCATGTTGTAGGCTTCATTTTACTCACTCATATCACGCAGAAACTACAAATGATCAATTTCACATGAGCAAGACAATAGACAAGCAACTTACTGAAACTAATGAGAGTGGTGAAACTGAGATTTTGAAACTAATTTGAGAGCAGTGGTTGAGATGCATAAAATATCGAGCAGGTGAGAGTCAGTCTGGACCTCACGCGACTCTTGTTCAAGTTCATGACAGAGAATGTCTGCTCACAGATTATATGTAGAGCCGAACAAGCTCAGCATTATCTTTGCAAATGTTCGCATTTCTGGGTATTTACCTTTTATCCAGCTGTCGGTAAAAGTTCAAAAGTGAGAGATGCTGCTGTCGGCCTCGCAACTCATCGTCGCATCGCATCTCAATACAGTTGATGCAGGACAGTGTCGGGGTCCACGGAGAATGGAGATGAGAAAAGCAGCGAATCCCCTTTGATCACCAGCCATAGCTGGTGCGCCATCAATAACAATTCCGCTGATTTTAATCCATGGAAGTTTCGTGCCATCAACAGCTCTGCTGAACAGAGAGAGTCAAATAAATCCACTCCTCTTGTCTGGCCTTTTAGACCTTGGCTTGGAGATCAAGCAGCTCTTCTGTTATGTTCATGTCATTGGGGGGGGGGGGGGGGGGGGGGGCGGTCAGGTGGCGTAGCGGAGATTGCGCTTGTCACCAATGCAAGAAGCTGCAGTCTCGACTCCCGGAGTCAGCATTGCCTTGGCTTGGGCTGATCGCTTTACTAACTCGTTTGGCTGGGTTAGGGGGAGGGAAGCCGTGGGTGGGAAACTGGCGTTGTAGACAGCGGCGCCTACAGGTCAGGTCTGGGCGCTTGCTCAGCGAAGGCAGGACTTGAGGAAGGCAGCGTGACCTCCGCACGCGTTACACTTCACCAATGAGAGCCCTCGCTGCCAGGTGAGAAGAGAGCCACTGGCTGTCGCCGCACATGTTGGAGGAAGCGTGCGGATACTTCAGGGTTCCCTTGTACCGACCAGTAGGAGAACATGCGCACAACAACCAGGTAGGGGAGGGGGGGGGGGGGGGGGGATTGGCACAACGACTAAATTGGGAAGGGGAGAAAACAGAGAAAATCGGAGAAAGAGAGATACAATTTTTTTTTTTATTAAATATGAGTAACTGGGCAGTGTGAGTGTGTGTGTTTCATCGCAGGCTATTGAAAAAACAGTTGTCCCACTTGTCTCTTAATGTCCGCTGATAATTCTTCAACTCTCCTGGCCACGGTGTTTCGAGCAAGACACATATGTGACCCCGACCAGTGCTATAGCCTACATGTCTATTTTTTTATTTTCCAGATTTTTCCAGATTGTGAAAGTACAGAATGTAAGCTTTCAAATGATGTGTCATACTTTGAAATCTGAGAATGTTATTATTGTGATGTGCTAATTTTAAATCTTGTAGCAGTCTTTTTTCCCCAGAGACCTAAGCAGAGAAAACAGCTCTTAAAGATTTGACACCTTTTGCCAGGATTCTGCTGGGCGTAAACAATACCTCCCAGCCACACCTCTCCCCTGAATAGTATTAACATAATTAAGTGCTGTGACAGCCATGCTGACAGATCAGATACAAAATCAAACATTTTCTATTGTAGTAGTAATATAACTACTAGTCTGAATAATGTATATTTCAGTTATTGAATTGAAAACCTTTATTTATGTATTCCAATATCTGTTTTATTGATTAATGATATATTTTGAAAGAATGCAGGTTATAGCTGTATAAAACAAATGTCTGTCCCATTGTACCAATCAATGGGATATATTGCATGTTGGCTATAATGATTTTATAAAAAAGAGAGAGATTAAATGCATGGCCATATATTTATACATTCATGTGACATCACAGCATATTCTTTGTATAGCCCAGTGTTTCCTGAAAACAGATATGTACAGTGTTCAGGTTATACATCTATCATTACACAATTACAACCAAAATAGGAAGAAATTATGTTGACCGCAGGGAATTGTAATGCATAGTTGGTAGAACTGGCCAGCGGAGTGATAGACACAAGCCTCATTATTATCATTATCATTATTCCAACCTTTCATGTGACAACTGGATGAAAATCAGCAGACAATATCAAATCAATTCAAGAGGTTTATTAGTCACATACATACCAGGGCATACAGTGAAATGCGGGTGGTCATGCCCGCATCGATTGTGCAATAATACTAATAATAAAATACATAAACAGGTAATAAGAAGGCATAAGATGTGCATGATAAAAATAGACATGCTAATACAGTTTCAACTCTGTCATTATGCTATACTACAATAATCTAAACTATACAAGAACCACATCGGTTCTTTCCTTTAAAGTGACCTTTCCATTTAGTTTAAAGTGACATTTTTTTTTATTCATTGCATATCATACCAGGGCATACAGTGAAATGCGGGTGGTCATGCCTGCATCGATTGTGCAATAATACTAATAATAAAATACATAAACAGGTAATAAGAAGGCATAAGATGTGCATGATAAAAATAGACATGCTAATACAGTTTCAACTCTGTCATTATGCTATACTACAATAATCTAAACTATACAAGAACCACATCGGTTCTTTCCTTTAAAGTGACCTTTCCATTTAGTTTAAAGTGAATTTTTTTTTTATTCATTGCATATCATACCAGGGCATACAGTGAAATGCGGTTGGCCATGCCCGCTACGATTGTGCAATAAAACAATAGTAATAAAAATATAATGTACATGTATGATGTACCGGTACACAACAATACAATTCTTCTATGTCCCTATGCTATACTAGTACTACTATACTATCAAGTCAAGTCAAGAATGCAATAATAAGAATCCAATAGGATGAGAATGCGACATTGTGCAATAATACAAGTAATAAGAACAAGTAATAAGAATAAGACATATCAGGTATATGTACATGAGTTTTACAAAAGCTTTTACTCTACAAGAACCACTCCTGTTCTTGTTTAATTTTTTTAAAGTGACCTTACATTGTGAGCGTGTGCAGCTTGAGTGTGTGTGTGTGTTCATGTTAAAGTCAAATGTATATACTCCCTTTTCTTGACTCCTTCTGTATCACAAACAGTACTGTATTTGCAAATCTGGTATGTCATAAATGTATAGATGTAGCAGTACTGACTATCTGTATGTCATGTATGTCATATATGTCCTGATGAATTGAAAATGGGGGACCCTGATGTAAACAAGACGAAAGTCTTTCTCTGGTCTGCATCCCCTTAACAATTGAGCTGTACTGTATTGTACCCATTCTGCAATCTGTTAATAAAGTTTTCAATCAATTCAATCAATCAATCAATCAATCAAAAGTGACTGCTAGTACAGTGTGTGTGTGTGTGTGTGTGCTCTACATCCATGTGTCTAACATCGTACAGTCTTCTTGTTCTGAGGTGCTCTAGATGTTGGGAGTGGGCATGTAATGTCTTTTGCGTCATCAGAACAGTATTGTCTTATCTCCTTATAAAGATATTCCTGTCGGTCATTGTCTAGACCAGGTGGGGGGAGGACAGGAAAACCAGAGATGGTTGGGTAGCGTTTTGGGTCTTTCAACAGCTGAAACGTGAATGGCTCTGTATCGTCACAGTGTAATTTCGCCGTCACCATGCCAGGACTGTTGGCATCGAAGCTGAAGTGCTGGTATTTCTTTATTTGTGGGAATCTTTTGAAGAAGCCTCCGAGATGTTGCTGCCAGTCGTAGCTTGGAACATAAACTGTGCCATCTTCGCGACCGACAAGTTGGGGGATATTGACTCCTTTCACTGCAGAGCTTTTCCTGACGATGTCTGCGATGCCTGCCAGGGTGTCGACCGCAGTCTTCCTGTAAACCTGCTTTATCAAACCAAAGCACCAGTCGGGGCCAAATTTAGTGTGGCCTGCAATTAGGAAGTGGAGAGCAAGCTGCAGGTGAAGTTTGTGAATAGTACGCCACGCAAAATACCACAAGACATAATTGTTTTTATTTTGCCCGGAGCAATTGTCGCAGTGCAGGTCCACAGATTTTTCTCCAACTCCATAGTTGGTGAAGAAATGATCCACATAGCTGATAACGGCATTGCTGCCTTTACCAGTTGACATCCCTTCATCAATTAGGTAATTCACTTGCTTCGTCAGCCCTTCACAGTGGACACCGAACAGGCCACATTTGCGCGGTGTTTGAAAAAAGATGGGACCCACTTTTCGGGGAAAATGTTATCCACTGCCTTCATCAGTCTTCAATAAACTTGCCTTCTGTAAAAGGTTTGCGCTGTTTTGCAACCTGTTCCACCCCTTTGGGTCGGTACCGACCCCAAAATGACATGTTGTCATAAATCCATATTTTTCAGAGTGTTGCATATTTTTTGCGATTTTTAAATCAAACGTTTTCAAGTATTAACATTACTAACATGTCACAAAAGCATGTAGAATGTATATTATCATCAATACGTTAGTTTAGCAATAGGTTAAAAGTGACATTAGATAGTTTTAAGTTTTCGATTTTCGATCGTCTATCCAAGCCGGAAACAAAAATGGAATTTTTTTATTTTTTTTCCCTCCATTTTCCTCCGATTTTCTCCCATCCCAATGTTAGTCGTATGCCAATTCCCAGTCCCTTCCTGGTCGCTGCGCTTTTACCCCCCACAGTCAGATCATTTGGGAGAGTGGAGGCTACCACGTGCTTCCTCCGACACACGTCCAGCCAATCACCGCTTCTTTTCACCTGGCAGCGCGGATTCTCATTGAGAGGGCGTAGCGTGTGGGAGGACCACACTATCCCCCTCACGTCCAATCCGCGCTTAGCAGGCGCCCCGACCGAACTGTAGGAGTCACTGTTTACAACGACCCGGACCCACCCCGCCAGCTTCTCCCACCCTCTGATACAGCCAATTGTATCAGTGCAGACGGCCAGCCAAGCTGGTGACAACCCCGGAGCTGTGAGCTGGATTCGAACAGGCGAACCAAGCTCACAGCTCCGGGGCTGGTGACGAACGCAATCTCCGCTCGACCACCTAACCGCCCTCAAAAATGGACATTTTTAACCATGGGAATTGTAGTCTTTTTGCGGCCATTTTGTAGAGGACATGCATAGCTGTCGACCAGCATTGGAATTTTGGAACTACACTTCCTGGCAAGTTCTATGGGGGTTCAAAGTTCAGAGTTCTGAATGAATTATGTCAATAACTGTTATTATTCGCGATAATATGCCACAAAAGGTAACGTTTTTGACAAATATTGAAACGCAGTTAGTTTCTCCTCCCTATTGTTAGCATTATAGGAACAATTAGATCTGAAATTAGTTTAAAAAGAAATAAAAAAGTACACTAGATTACAGTAGATATCATAATCTGTTCTTATGCACGCCTGGTGATACTAAATCCAAATTGAACTTGGGCAGTTGAAAGATAATATATGTATATATATATATATATATATATATATATATATATATATATATATATATATATATATATATATATATAATGTGCGAATTGGCTATAATAAGGTAATGTATAAGCATCATATTCTATATTCTATAATAATATTTCAAATTGCATTGGTCCAGATGGGAGAATTCAGTACTGTATCTACAGAACCTTCGGTTTTATCATCTTCCCTTTATTAATTTCCTTAGATTTTTTGTACACATGATCTCAAGAGGGTTTCTTAAGTTTGGTCATTATTATCATGGTGTTATTCACTGTCAAAGATGCAAAGAAAAATCATAATTCATATTCTCCTTTGTTTCATCACAATTTAAGCAAGCCTAGTAATAGACACAATATTTCTGACACTGTGAATACATTCCATGAGGTCCATAGATGTACCTAGATACCAAGAATATGCAAATAGCCCTTGTAGAAGTGGAGCAATATTCCATTTACCTAGGTATATATTTTATGCGGATTTTCACATCGTGTGGAACAGGTTTTAACATCGCCACTTCATAGCTTGCTTTGGTGCCGTTTTCCTTTGAACGGCAACTCTCTGTTTGCAAATTAGGCACACCACACACACTTGCTTCTGTATTTAGTATCTTAATATATTTTTTTAGGTGCATTCGCCATGGCTATTTGTAACATCCTCCGGCACGACGCAAAACACAAGCAGATTTCTTGAACTGATTTTAATGAAGATGCTCCATCCAACCTCATCCAAACCGTAAAATCTGCATGAAATACAAATGCATACAAAAGATACCATTAATATTACAAGTTCATTAAAACCCATGGTCGGAATGTCACTGTAACATATACCACAATTATTATCTACAACAATCAATACCTTATTGGCTGCGTGCCAATTTTTTTTACTTTTTTTTTTTTTTTTTTTATTATTTTTTTTTTTTTTTTTTTTTTTTGTATTTGGGCAGGCAAGGGGTGGTTTGGATGGGGTCTGGCACGACCCCCTCCACAACAGATTTTTTTTTTATTTAATGAACCTGTACGTGCAATTTCCTGCAATATAGAGCCTTCAATCTTGACCAATAAAGCTGCTCTTTTCACTATAAAACTCAGTTAACCATAACGTAGTTATGGTTAGATTTATATATTGGGGGGGGATATATCATATTTTTCATATAATCAAAAAGTGGTGGAGCAAGATCATACCTTTGCTCCCCCAAGTTAAATAGTGGGAGAGCAGAGATGCTCCGAATGCTCTTATGGCCAGGCGTCTATGATTCACTGATACAAAGTAAAATAGTGCAGTGCAATAAAATAGTTAGTAAAATAGAATAAAATAATGCAATAGTGCATTGCAATAAAATAGTTATCATCGTATTTTTTCGGGAGGCCGGTAAGGAGTGCATTACAGTAGTCGAGTTGGCTTGAGATAAAGGCATGGATCTGGTTTTCAGCGTCCTTTTGATTTATAAATGGCCGTACTTTAGCTATGTTTCTAAGGTGGAAGAATTAAGTTTTTGTCAACTTGTTGATTGTGATTTAAAGCTTAGGTCTGAGTCTACCATAACACCAAGACTTAACTCACTCAAATACAGTTAGCAGCTGGATAGACTACAGATAGAAATGAGCTTCTGCTAAATCTGGTGCAAACATATTTTCATGTAACAATGATGAATTGTAAAAAAAAAAAAAAAATTGAATTTTTTTTAAATAGATTCGGGGCTTTTCAGAATACATCCGGGGCTTGAGCCCAGGTAGCCACCCCCTAGCTCCGCCCCTGGCGTGCACTATATACGGTTGGCGCGCAGCATTATTTCCTTGCCAGCATTCCGGACATAATATGCGGGTCACGTGGAGACAGCTATTGCTAGAGAAGGTGCTGCCACCCTGAGGTGAAGAAAGAAATTGCAACTTGAACTTTTATGAATAATTCATTCTTGTTTGACGGTGCTGACGGGCCGTTAAGTAATACAATTTAAGAATGAAGTAACAGGCCCAAGTACCACAGTTTGAGAACCACTGAATAATAATGGGGAAAGCAAAGGGGAGAAAACGTTGTCTCCAAAACACATCATGAGATAAACATGACGGGCGACGGTGATACATAAGCACACAGTAAGTTATATAATCGAAAAGGCAAGACACGGCAATTCCTAAACATGGCGAACAAACGTATCCTCCATGGCAAGGAGCGATAAGGCTTTGGCAGAATGCATAGTAGTACATACGGTAAGGTTCAGTGATCGACTGATGATCTGAATAGTAACCAGGAGGAACATATAAAGCCAATTGAACTATATGTAGCACCCTGAATATGTGCCTATTATTCAGAAGTGCTGACTTGCCTTTTATCTCCCCTTTGTGCACAAAGTCATATTAACTAGTTTCCATTGATATTCCCTCGAACAATGACGCAGGCTTCTCCTTCTCTCACCGGCTGGAATATGGATTATAAACAGTAAACTAAATCATATTCTATCCACCCAGTGCTTCCTGTGGGGCTAGTTGGTGGTCCAGCAGGGGGCGGCGGTGGCAGGCGGAGCGCACGAGAGAGAGACAGAGAAGGAAGCAAGTCAACGGGAACGAAAGTGAGGAGGAGCAGCCTCTTCGACATTGGACTTGGACCTGTTCGGTCGTGTCTGGACAGAGCCCCCGTTGTGGACCACACGGGTGAACGTATTGAACTTGAGTATATGACGGGTTATCCTAGAAGTATCCGTGATAGTGCGTGAGTAAGAGAAACCGAACCCAAGGACTAACGTCCATAGATAACGTGTTATAGTAGCAGTGTGTGCGGTATATTAGCTTGCTGCTAACGGCTATATCGACTCCAGTATACACCGGGCGTGAGGCGCTGAAGAGACCGGTGGTGTAGCCAGCCACGTCGCGCAACAGTATAACCGAATAGCAGGAGGGCTGTCTGGGACCCACAGAGTAGCTTCAGTTAAGGTAGGGCCAGAGTATTGCTGCACGTCAACCCAGCGCCGGCCGTCAACAACCAGTCTTCGCCGATGTCCGACATCTGCTCCGCACCGGCTGTCTTCAGCCCAGCACGGGAGTTCGTCCCGACCAGCAGAAGTCGCCATCACCCAGCACACGCTCTCAGCCCGCTCCTGCTCCCTCTGCTCCAGCCCCGCTGGCTGGCGCCCGTGACGAGAGCGTTCGACGCCATCTTGCTACCCGGACAGGGGTGGCACGGCGAGGCCGCCATCTTGGTTGAGTACAATAGAGCTTCGATGCTCAGGATCTTATTGCACAGTACACAGTGTGATGCGGCCTACGGGTGAAGCTAACGTTGCTAACTACAGGTCATAGGGGTACCCCATAAACATTACATGCCGGCATTAGTATAGGACTTTTGTTTTGGTAAAGTGGGCCCACCTTTTCATTTTCTTTGAGTGTGATAACGTGTTTGTTCTTTAATAATAATAATAATAATTAACCCTTTCCCTGTGGGGAGGTTACAGACCTGTTGTATCATAAGTAAAGCCTTAGAGAGGTATTATCCCTACCATATAATTAAAGCCTGAGAGAGGTATTATCCATGGTACTAACCCAGATGTGGGTGATGAGTCAAGCACATTGAAGTATATTATCCCTGGTACTAACCCAGAGGTGGGTGTATAATATAAGTGTCTATAAGGTATTGAGTTACAAATTGAGTAATAGTAGGACTTCATTCTATTTGACCCATTCCTATTAAATCTTTGTAACTGAACAGTACAATTAATATAAAGAATTAGATGGGGTTCTGTGTGCGTGTCCATTCCTGAGCCTCTTTTGGTGTGGGTAACGTTAATACAATTAACCCCTTCCTATCCAACTGAGGACCCCGATCGGAGACAATGTCCTGCGGGCAGGGCCGCCTGGGAGAAATGCGAGGCCCTGTGCGAGTTGAAACGCGAGCCCCCCCCCCCCCCCCATGATACAGTCAACATATAGCAAGAGAGAGAGAGAGAGCGAGAGAGAGCTCCCGTTCTACAGTCAATATACAGTGTTATCGCTTTGTAACACTGTATAATTTTCTCCACAACACACATGTACAAGTGGAAGTAATGCAGAAAATCCAGCAAGGGAAGAAGCAGTGTAGAAAACAGGTGGAGTTTTTGCCTAGCAATGGGAATGCTTTGGCTGTACTGTGTAGATAGAAGTACACACTCTAGTGTTGATGTCTTTGTTTACAAGGCTTCAGGTATGGTTGCTCTGCTACAAACACAGTAGAGCAGCTGTGTGCACATCCAACCTGTTTTAGGCCAGGTGCAGGATAAAACTAAATGTGACTGAAGGAAAAATTGCAATGAACTGACCGACACAATTGAAAACTATAAGCAATGCAATGCTCAGAGAGAGAGAGAGAGAGTCTGTGATGATCCAGACAGAGAGAGTCTGTGGTCCAGAGAGAGAGAGATGAGTCTGTGGTCCAGACAGAGAGAGAGAGAGAGATGGGTCTGTGGTCCAGACAGAGAGAGAGAGAGATAAGCAAGACAGCTAAGATGAGCCCCTAAAGGATATTCAACTTTTAATGGAAGAACAAAACAGAAGGAAAAGATAATTTCAAAGGCAACATGAATATACATAGATCCAAAAGGACAAAGATCAACACTTAAATCCAAAGAGAAGAGGATCTATACCAGAGAAAACAAAGTAGCAAGGAGCCAACGGCCGACATTAGCTAAGGAGGCTAACTGCAAATAGAGTAGCCAGGTACTGACACCAGGTACACACCGTTAGCTACGACAGCTAGCCGGCCCGTTTGGCTCAATATAACGTTAACTACGTTAGCTAGCCGGCCTGCTTTGGCTCAATATAACGTTAGCTACGTTAGCTAGCCGGCCCGCTTTGGCTCAATATAACATTAGCTACGACAGCTAGCCGGCCCGCTTGGCTCAATATAACGTTAGCTACGTTAGCTAGCCGGCCCGCTTGGCTCATTATAACGTTAGCTACGTTAGCTAGCCGGCCCGCTTGGCTCAACATAACGTTTACGACAGCTAGCCGGCCCACTAGCTCAACATAACGTTGGCTACGATAGTTAGCCGGCCCGCTAGCTCAACATAACATTAGCTACGATAGCTAGCCGGCCCGCTAGCTCAACATAAGGTTAGCTACGATAGCTAGCCGGCCCGCTGGTCCAACAGAACGTCAGCTACGATAGCTAGCCGGCCCGCTGGTCCAACATAACGTAGCCACGATAGCTAGCCGGCCCGAGAGAGAGAGAGATATCTCCACGGCGGGAATAGAATAGAGTGCATTAAAACTCACCAAACGTCCAAGAGGATGGAGACAACCGCATGGAGTTGACGAAGTTCATCTCCCGAACGACCGTCCTCTTCATCTTGGCATAACAATGCTGCATGCGCTCTCTCTAGGTTAGCTAACGCTAGTTAGCCTTTAGCTAAGCTACTAGCCGACATGGCTATCCCGACTGAACCACACGTTAGCACTCGATATTATAACGTAGCTAAAGCTAACTAGCTGTCCCTGCCTTTAGCTAAGCCGACATGGCTAGCCTGACTGAACTTTCTAGGTCCTTTTTAAATGAAAAACGAACTATCAAAACGTACACGGACCTTTCTAACATGCAACAACTTTCATCTTCAGTCCATCTGTCCTCTTCGTCTTGGCTGGCATAACCTCCAATGCTGCACACGCGAAATAGTCAGACGCAGCTGACGCACGCCGGCCGACTGTACCCCTCCCTTTGTTGAAACCAATAGTATGTCTGCTGCAGAGCCCCAGAGCTCCAATAGTGTATCTGCAGTCTGCAGAGCCGCAGAGCCAGGAACAAGTCAGACACATTCTACAAACGTGTCTAATGTGAAATATATAAGCATATAAGCAAAACTAGATTTTAGGTCTGTGATGAAAAAGGGCCTAGCGGGAAGGAAGGCTAGATCAAACAAAGGTCTGTCCCATTGTATACCAATCAATGGGATATATTGCATGTTGACCTGCATTCTTTCAAATGTATAATTAATCATTAAAACAGATATGTAACAAATAAGAAATACAAATTCCACAGAAGGCATTAAATAATTATTATTTTCAATCATTTCACAATAATTGCATAATTGTGTTTGAATATCTGAGTAATTATACATTTGTCCAAAATAGCTGGTTCAGATATGGTTAATCCAGCTGCCCTGTGATCAGATGAATCCATATTATTTATTTTTCCGACATCAAATGCGTAATTTCTTATCGTACAAATATTGTCATATTTATTTTAATTGATTAAGTAATTAATTCCATGGAGGCCTGTAGCGTTGACATGAAGGAATCACTATGATTCCTCCCAAATAAAGCCATTAAGAACATGGAGAACACAGACTGTCAAGTTAATACAATTTTCAATCAGTCAATTAATCAGTGTGCTCCTCAGCACTCTTAAATTCTGCTCTCAGCCACGGCCAAATCCGATCTCAGGAAAATTTGGGGAATAAGTTTGTCGTTTTCCATGAAAAGAACATTATGAGTATCTTTTTTAGTTTTGGGAGACTGGGGGAGTTGCAATGACCCAATTATCTCTCAGGAGGATCTCTTTGTTTTCCTGTTCTCAGAGCAAGGCTTTCTGATGACCCTGCCCCCCCCCCCCCCCCCCCCCCCTCTCTAAACTGGAAATCAAGGACGGCACATGCAACAGTTTGTGATGCTGTCACATTGCGTGGGTCTGGAGAGAGTTTTCTCAAATCTCTCTCTCTCTCTCTCTCTCTCTCTCTCTCTCTCTCTCTCTCTCTCTCTCTCTCTCTCTCTCTCTCTCACACACACACACACACACACTGTATTTCCAGTGTTTTCTCATTCCATCATTGGACTGACTCATTGGTCATCCCCCTCTCCCTCTCTCACTCCTCAATTATCTCTCTTTCACTCCTCTATTCTCTCTAATTCACTCCTCCCCTCTCTCTCTCTCTCTCTCTCTCTCTGTGTGTCTGTCTGTCTCTCTCTTTCTTTCCCCCCTTCACTCTTCCTCTCTCTGTCTCATGCATTTATCTTATGTTTTAAATCAAATCTAGCATGAAAAAGGGGGCAGGCAAATATATTTCCCCCACTGTCCCTCCTTTAGAGTCCTGCTCTGTGATCCTATGTCACATTGCTCCGTCCTCTCTGTGGTCATGCTCTGGAGTTTGAGCAAGTCCATCCGGCGTGGTTAAAACAGACCTTCCACAGGGCCTCGAGGAGACAGACGTATAGCCCAGATCTGACTTCCTGCCCAGACCTCGGCCCCCAACTGTGGAGCTGTGTTTTGCGAGTGCCCCCTGTGTCCCCGGGGCCATGGGAGTGATAGATGACTGGAGCTCAGTCCAGCATAATATGTTCACCCCTTCCCCTGACCTACCTCCCACAGCAGGTCATACCCCACCCCCCCCCCCCCCCGCCACCTTCACCCCCACCCCCTCAAGTGCTGTCTGTTTCGACATTCATGAAAAGGCCATTGCAGTCAGACTACTAATAAGAAGACTAGTCCTGTCTTGAGCTTGGTACAATTCATTACAAAACACAGATAGATACAGTAGCTGTGGCATGTTGTTTCTTTCTGTGTTTTACCACAGGGATTTATATTGTTTTCGTTTTATCTGAGGTATAAACTTGGATCATCACAGGACAGTAAACAATAGCTTGTCACAGCTGTCATATATAAAGGTTCCTTGTTTGCCATTTGTTCACTCGTTGGTCAGAACTTTGGGAACAATAGTATAGAATATAATAGAACTTCGGTGAATGAGATCCAGAGAATCCCAACCCTGACTGATTAGTAACTGACTGGATATCAATGTATTCTGTATGTATTGATTGTATCCATTATGTAACCTCTTTGTTCAAAGCCTCATCCAAACTGCACTATACAGCACAATGTGTACTGAAAATACATTATTTTCTTTAACCCTGGCAGTGTTATAATGCCATGTAATATTCATTCAGATATACATGTACAGTAATGGAACCCATAACCATGTCAGTTTTAGTGCCACGCTCTCCCCATTGAGCTACACAAGGAATGGAGCTCATAACCCTGTCAGTGTTGGTGCCATGCTCCACTCATTAAGCCACACTACTGAATTAAGAGGGCCATTTTGAGGTATATTTACATTTAGTCATTTAGCTGATGCTTTTACCCAAGCTTTTACGACAAATTGTGTAGCTACAAGTTAGCAGGAAGGCGGGGGCGGACCTTCCTACAGGCGATATAGGCGGTCGCCTAGAGCGCCACCCGGAGGGGGGCGCCAACATTTTTTTTTTTTTTTTTTGCAGTTTTGGCGCCCCCCCTCTATATCTGCAACCATTATTTTTACATTAAAAAAATTCTAACATAAGGGAAAATGAGCCAAAAATCTAAAACGGTCGGTCGGTCTGAGCCTCAGCTTTAGGTGTTAACAGTCAGAACATGCTAGAGCGCTGTGCATTGATGGGTATCGGTCAAGTGTTTATAGAATTGAACGTTGAGGAAAGAAAGACTAACGTTAGAGAATTATGAAGAAAAAAGCCATAGAAAAAAAAAAATAATAATTACAAAAAAAAAAAACATGAAAAAAAAGTGGTGAATCTCGCCTAGGGCGCCAAATGGGCTAGGTCCGCCCCTGAGGCTACATCTCTGGTAGCTAAGGGTAAGTGATATTCTTCATCTAGCAGTGCTGAGCTTGAGTGCATGGTAGTATACAGTAGATATATTAGCATAGATAGTAGTATAGGTATAGTAGCATAGTACATATTCGATAGTAGTATAATTGTCCAATGAAGCAGGACAATCGGAAATACACAATGAGTAGAGTTAGTACTAGTAGTAGAGTATTATTGGGTTAAACATTCTGACATGCATACTGTGTTCTCCAGCAGCATGCATGTTTTAAGTTGTAGAGGAATACAATTTAAAAAAAAATAAGTTCATACAGGCAAACTATGCCGTTGATATGCTTTTGATAGCCTTCTGTGGTAAGTGGTAAACAATATGTTTCCTCTGGTTTCAGATGGCAGTGAAACCTTCTCTTTTCCACCAGTTCTGAAATGTCTAAACCAGATGTTGGTTGCACAGTCTGTAGTCTCTACCTCGCATTTTAGCTGTTGACTTCAAGAACTAGGTCAAATGTTTTCATCGTCTCCATACTCTGTTATTTCTGTCAATTCACAAGGTAGGAGGAATTCACAAATTTAATCATCTCACTATTTTATATGTCATATATCTATAGATTGATGATCATTTGAACAATTTAAATTTTATTTCCTTTAATGTGTCACTAGTGTCCAAACCGAGGTTATATTTCATTTATGGCTTTGCGCTCTGCTCTATTGGAACTATCCCTTTAATCATATACTATCATGAAAACGTTCACCCACGTGTACGCACCCACCTGCCTGACCACGCCCCCACATCCGCTCACATATAAGCGGGGTCATGGCCATACTACCAGCTCCTACTTTCACCACCACGAAGTCCGTGTATAGCACCGCTTCAAGTTTGGTGCTTAAAGTATAGGAGCTGTGTTGGCGTTGTCTTTTGTTTCTCCCTCTCTCACAAATTTACGGGAGAGAGAAAGGATAATGTCGTCACCACCGGAGAGTCTAGAGGATTATTCTGACCTCCACCGGCGTTTCACATTTGGGGAGTGCGCGTCGCTGGGCAGTGCCCCCGCCAGCGTTGCGCTCCGGCTGTGCAGCTGGATACTATTGCCGCAAGAGGCAGTCGGCTGGTCCGACGGCCTCTGGTGGGTGGTGTCTTGCGACGCGGGTCTCAGGTGTGTCAGTTGTGCAGGGTCGGCTGCGCAGGCTTGCGGCCCCGCAGGACAGCCGGCTCCAAGCGGGGATTCCTCCGTTGCCTCTCCATCGCGGGGGGGGGGGGGGGGGGGGGGGTTCTTGTTTGACGCCCCACGTAAACAGAGGCTTTGTTTTCCTGGGAGCCCCGAGTCCGAGTCTGGGTTCGAGTCCCAAGTCTCTGAGGAGGGATGCCCTGTGCTAGCCGCACCGGATGCTGCCTCCCGCCTATCCTAGTCTGGAGACAGTGAGTGCAGCCTCCCGGCGCGAGGGGTGCGAGTTTGTGTGTTTTTTAGCCCGAACTCAAGGCGCATAGAACGGGGCTTGCTGCCGATGCCACTGTATCTCTGGTAACGCCGTCCTGTGAGGGAGACGGGTGTTGTCTGCCATTTTTTTTCTTTGGGCTAAAGAAGAGGCAGTCGGCTGTCTGAAGTGATCAGGCCTGCATCGCTATTCCTCACATTGCGCAGCTTCAGTAGTAGCCGTTAGCTAACAGTGGGCCCGTGAGAGCTAACCATTAACTTGCTGCTGCGTTAGCCGGTGGCTATCGGTGGGCCGGTAAGAGCTAGCTGTTAGCCGGTAGCTGGCCATTGGTCAGAGTGACGGTGGGCCTGTGAAGGATAGCTGTTAGCTTGGTGCTAACCGTCAGCCTGGAGTTAGCCGTTAGCTTGTGCTAACCGTTGGCGTTAGCCGTGGGGAGGTAGCGGGCCCTAACATTCTGATTCGGCATCATCTCTGGCAGAAGATGTCGTCAGCCTGCACCATGGCCGGCCGCAGGATGTGGACGACACGCCGGAGTGAGACTCCAGCCGTCGCCACTTCTGGCCCCGCCAGCAAGAGGCCTCGTCAACGTGGTGGACCAGCCATTTGTTGCGGCCATTCATCCTGCGTCCGGGGGTCAGGTAGGACACGTTACACTATGCCCCACTCTCCCTCCCTCCCCCCAAAATGTTTTTTGGTTAATAACAATGTTTTTGTTCAACAAAACGTGTGTTTACTTCACTGTATTTTGGGGGTTACGACGTGTGCTATGTGGACCCGCAGCTACAAATGCTGGGGGCGCCTTCTTGCTTGGAGTTTGTGCAGTTTTCTCAGAAAATGTGCGTTGGTTGCTATTGTGTATAACTTAGCAAGGCCTGTAGTTCTAGCACTTAGCCAAGGGCTTATGTCCTTCTCTCTACTTAAGACAGCGTTATTTCTTACGTGAGTAAAAGTGAACTTGGGGTTTTATTGTATGATGAGAGTTGTGTGTGTTTCATGTAATACGTTTAGGAAACGTAGCATTGAGTCCACAACTGGTCTGGGTGTTAGCTTACAGAGTTGTACATATGTGGCATATGAACCAAGGACCTTTTGAGTCCCTCTCTTTAGTCTGATATTTCTTCTTTGCTTAAAAGGGTAATGATAAAAATAGCGGGTGGCAAGTTTTTCACACATAAGCCAGAGCCGTGAAATAAAACCTGTTTTTTACACAAATGAGGTTATCGGCTGGGGCTGGCGTGCATGATGTAAAGCTTTTACTCTAAGGTAAGTATGTGCTTTCATGTAGCGCGCTATGCAACTGGTGTTACGGCTCTGCTTTTTTATGGCGTCGTATCAGGGGTGAGGTGTTTTTTTTGTATTTTATTTTTTTATTATTTTTTAAACAAACACATAAACAAACATGACAACACACGATTAGATATACAAGCATTGTTAACAGTGCACATCAAATTAAATCACAGTTTAAATAAATGTCTTATACAAGATATGCCCCTAATACCTGCTATCTATTCCCCTACACACATATGCTCTTGCTCGCACCCCCCACCCTGGACCCCCCAATGGATAATCCATCCATTATCATTCGCTCCTAACCAGACACTACCATTATATGCTAGCTTTTATTCTCTCCACCACTTCTAACCACATTGTCAATTTGGATTCATTGAGACCCAAAATTCTTGCTGTAGATATTTCTAGATAAATCACATCGAGATATGTAAGGATCCAGACCTTTCGGCACATTTTTTCCGGTTGAATCCATCGTGATGCTATCAGTTTTTTAGCCACTGTAATACCAGATAAAACCAATCTCTTTAGCTGTATAGGTACTGCATACTCAAAAACATCATTCAGCAGTAATACAGAGGGGTGTACAGGTATATTCAGAATTAAGAGATTTGATAATTGCTGGGTCACTTCTTTCCAGAATATCTTAACTGGTGGGCAGTCCTAGTACATGTGCATAAATGTCCCCTCGTCCCCATTTGTACATAAGGAGCATTTGGAGTCTTGTTTAAGGCCCATTCTGTTCAGTCTTATAGGAGTCAAGTATGTCCTATGAATATAGTTAAGATTGATTTGTTGATGGTCCGGGTTCCTTGATGCAAGTCGAACATTTGCCCAGGCTTCTTGCCAATCAAAATCTTTTTCCAGGTCTGGTATATCCCTCCTCCAAATAGAGTCTAGGTGGAGGGTTTCATACGAGGCTGTTAGTAATTGATGATAAAAATCTGATACAAAACCTCTCGATGTCTCTCTTACATAGAAAAATGTGTGGTATCTGTGGTGTGCAATTGGTATCCTTAATGGAACACTGTGAGCCTTCAAACATAACAATAATTGTGCGTAAAAATTATATCTGGAACCGGTGAGATTAAATTTCTTTTCTATTTCATCATAACTACAAATACCCTGTTTGTTGAAAACATCTCCTAATGTATGCATGCCTTGCTTTTCCCATCTAGGGAATCTTATAGGTCGTTTTCCAATCAGGAGTGCATTGTTATTGAATAAGGGAGTATGATTATGCCATTTATGTGGGTTAGAATATTTTTTTTGTGTTTCACGCCATATCCGGATCGCATGAGTAATTATGGGGCCAAATTTCAGTTTGCATTGCTTAATTGATACTTTGGTGTTTACTATGTCCTGCAGTCTCTGTGGTGCTACTATATTTACTTCTAAAATTCTCCAGGATACTGATGCTTGGGGTTCAAACCAGGTTGTCAGTGGTCTTAAAGTGTACGCCTTAAAATAGTGGAACATTTTTGGAAATGCCATCCCTCCGTCGGCTTTGTTTCTCTGTGCGGTGGATCTTTTTATACGTGGTGGTTTGTTATTCCAAATAAATTTATATGCGGAAGAGTGTCATTTTTTCCAGTAACCATCTGGAGGGGGTAACGGAAGCATTGAGCTGATGAAGTTGATTCTAGGTAAGACATCCATCTTAACTATTGAAACCTGTGCCTGTACTGAGTTTTTAAGTTTTGACCACCTGTCAAAGTCGTATTTTATTTTATTTTGGATTTCTATGTAATTGTGTTTCACCGTTTGGCTTATGGTAGGGAATACTTCAACTCCCAAACATCTAAACTCTAAAGTGTTTAACTATTGGTATTTCTTCTGGAAGACTTGTATTTTTTGCAGGGGCGTTCAGTGGAAGGAAAGCCGACTTTGGCCAGTTTATCTTAAATCCCGATAGGTCGCCAAAGTCATTAATCAACTTGAGAAGATGAGGCATTGCGGTGTTAGGGTTTTGCATGAACAGTATTACGTCGTCCGCATATAGACTAATTTTGTGTTGTGTGCCCTTGATTACGATTGGTTCTATGAGTTGGGATTGTCTTATATATTGTGCTAAAGGTTCTAGTGATAAATCGAATAGTCCGGGACTAAGAGGGCAACCCTGTCTAGAAGAGCGTGATACCGGAAATATTCCGGAGGTGATTATACCTGTTGTAATCATGGCCGATGGGTCTTTGTATAATACTTTAATCATATCAATGAATCCTTTTCCTAACCCCATCCTTTCTAATACTGCCCATAGATACGACCATTCCAGCCTATCAAAAGCTTTCATTGCATCCAGGGACAGCATCGCCTTAGGTGTGGTGTCGTCCTTGCTGGCATCTAGTATGTATAGTAATCGTCTTATGTTGTCAGTGATCAAACGGTTTCTTATGAAGCCAGTTTGATCCGGATGAACTAAAGACGTCATATGCTTTTGAAGTCTGATGGCTAATACCTTAGAGAACAGTTTGATATCGGTTCCGAGGAGGCTTAAGGGTCTATAACTACCGCACTCGGTGGGGTCTTTGTCTTTTTTAAGGAGGACTGTTATGAGTGCAATATTGTCGTTCTTATGAAAGTTCCCCTCCTTGACTGAGTATAAAATCATATTAAGTAATAGGGGTCCAATTATGTCCCAGCATGAGAGGTACATTTCTGGTGGGATACCGTCTCTTCCAGGAGCCCTACCACTTTGCATTTCGGATATGGCCTTCCTGAGTTCCTCTAGTGTGATTGGTGTTTCTAACTGTTTAGCATCATCCTCTGAAAGTTTGGGGAGGTTAATTTGATTAAGATATGTGTCCATTTTGTTTTGATCGAAGGTCGTTTCTGATTTATACAAGTTGGAGTAGAATTCTTTGAATGTCGCGTTTATTTCTTTGGTGTCTGTTACAAGTCCTTGTTGTGCTTTAATGGAAGTTATATCTGCAAATTTTGCGTTAACTCTTAATCGCGTAGCTAGTAGGTGACTTGGTTTGGAACCTTGAGAGTAATGCTGTTGTCTTGTGCTATGTATTTGTACTTCAGATTGTTGTTTGTAAATGGCGTTAATCTCTATTTTTAGTAAATTAACTTGAGATTCCAGTCGAACCGAGTCGTTATATTGTAAAGAAGTAAATAATGTAGAGTAAAGCGTTTCTAGTTCCGCCAGTTGAGCATCGATTCTTGCGTATTTTGGATGAAAAGCTATCAGTGAGGGGAGCTCCAGTAGCTCGCGCGGATCTGGGGCTGAGCGAGTTCGAATCCCGGACTGCAGCCGTGCCTTTCCCAGAGTGTCTTCCCCCCCATCTGAACCCTTTCAGCCTGCTTCTGTCGGTCGAACTTGACCAAGTATAAATGCGATAAACGTATAAAAGAGCCAGGGAAATGGCCAAAGTTAAAAAAAAAAAAAAAAAAGCTATCAGTGAAATCCTTGATCATTCCCTTTACCGACATCCATAATATTCTAGGGTCCGGCACCGAGTTCACATTCTCTGGTAGGAATACTGAAAGAGCTTCTTTGAGTTGTGTAATGAATTCCTTGTTATTCAGCAGTGTCGTGTTAAAGCGCCATTTTGGGGCTCGGGATGATAGTACACCAAATGATCCTTTTAGGAGTAAATAACAGTGATCTGATAATGCATTGGGTAAATGGTAAATGGTAAATGGCTGCTTTTTTATATAGCGCTTTTATCCAAAGCGCTTCACAATTTGTTACTTACATATTACCCATTCACACACCGACGGTGGAGGCAACCATGCAAGGTGCCAACCTGCTCATCGGGAGCAATTAGGGGTTAAGTGTCTTGCTCAAGGACACATCGACACGCTGCCCAGGAGTGGGAATCGAACCGGGAACCTCCGGATTGCCAGACGACTGCTCTACCTCCTGAGCCACTGTCGCCCCGGGTACCATCTCCACTTCATAGTTATCAAATAGTCTCGGTGTTGCGAAAACATAATCTATTCTGGAGAGTGTTTTATGTCTTGCTGATCGACAAGAGTACTTCCGGGTCATGGGGTTGAGTGATCGCCATAGATCATTTACACCTGTATTCTTTGCCCAATCCTTTAACGCATTAGATGACTTTTTTTGTTCGTTGGAAAAGTTGGGATAAGATTTATCCAACCCAGGGTCCCAAATGGCATTCAAATCCTCACCAATTATAAATGAGTATTATGGAAGGTCTAACATTTCCCTAGTTAGTGCAGTGTAGAAATTTGTTTCGTATAGATTTGGGGCATATACCGCTACCAACGCTATTTTCCTATTCTTGTGTATAATCTTAGCTATGGTTATCCGACCATCTGCATCAGACCATACTCCCTTCAATTCAATATTCAATTTCCGTTTCACGACTATAGCAACTCCACGGGTTCTCGTTCCAAAGGAAGAGTGACTAATGTTATGGTATGTGTTGTCCGCTAACGTAGCTTCGTCTCCCACTAAAATGTGCGTTTCGCTTAAGAGAGCCACATCAACCTGTTTGTTTTTTATCAATGTGAGCACGCTTTTGCGTTTATGTTGATTATTTATTCCCCCAGTGTTCCAGATCATTATATTCAAACTAGCCATAATCTATACATATTGATTTGTATTTGTTGGTAATATTTCTGGAGTGCAAATTCACAATGGATTTACATCCCACTGTTGAGGTCCCGTTGAGAGCAGAGCAAAAAAAAATACATATATACAAAAAAAACCTGATCCCCCCTCCCTTACAGAGTCGTACAAGGTACCTATTTGATACCTCCTTCGCGTACAACTGGGGTGAGGTGTTGAGGGGGGTGGACGGAATAAATCCCCCCCGGATATAGTTATATCCTTTACGTAACTGATAGGCCGAGAGGTTGTGCCTTTCTACCTATCAGTTTTCGCTGACGAGGGTGTTTTCTCTCTCTCGTCACAGGGAGGGGGGGGGTTCCCTGTTTCCCACACCAAATTAGTAGGTGGGACACGGGATTCCCCCGGCCATTTGAAGACGTCACAGGCGTGTTTTCTTATTGGCCAAGAGACATGTCCGTGAGTTACAGGGCCTGTGTTACGGGCCGCTGTCATTGTAAAGGAGGGGATGCAATGCAGTCGAGACTACTGGTTCTTCTGCTTTGCTCCCTGCCAGTAGTGTATATTGGGCCGTTTTGAGTTTTCAGAGCCTCCTCAGGGAGTTTCAGAGCCTCCTCAGAGGGTGTCAGAGCCTCCTCCTCAGAGAGTTTAAGAGCCTCCTCCGTATAGAGTTTCAGAGCCTCCTCCTCAGGGTGTTTCAGAGCCTCCTCCTCAGAGAGTTTCAGAGCCTCCCTCTCAGTGAGAGAGCCTCCTCAGAGGAGCCTTCTCCTCAGAGAGTCTTAGTCTACTTAGTCCAATTGTTACATGAACCTTTTTCAATTGTTTAACTCACGTTGAGGTCTCTCTGGGAAAACTGCTGTCTTCCCCTCTTACATAGAGAGCAGAATTGACGCGGTTTTTATTCCCAGGCTCGAGAGGCCATTGAAGGCGTCACAAGCGCTTTTTCTTATTGGCCGAGAGACATGTCCGTGAGTTACAGGGCCTGTGCTACAGACCGCTGTCATTGTAAAGGATGGATGATGCGAGCAGTCGAGACTATTGGTCCTTCTGCTCTGCTCTCTAACAGTAGTGTATATTGGGCCATTTTGTACTTAGTCCAATGTGTTACATGAACCTTTTTCAATTGTTTTACTCACGTTGAGGTCTCTCTGGGAAAACCACTGTCTTCCCCTCTTACATAAAGAGCAGAATTGACGTGGTTGTTATTCCCAGGCTCGTCGTGTGAGGACCCGTGTCTGTGTCTTTTGTAGACCGGCTTCCTGCTGCTCATCCCAGACAGCAAGGGGAAACATTGTGGGGTTCTTTCTTGTTAGAAATTCACCGTCACTGTTCTCGGGTTCTTTGCGAGCATACACACTGTTTTATGAAATCAGCGTGTGGTCTTACGAGACCGATCAGCGCTGGCCCAGGGTGTTTTTCAATGATTGAATCCGCTTTTTGGGACCGGCGCACCTTGGTTGCCCAACATCATAAAAACAGCGTTTTTTATGCGGTCGGCTAGGAAGGAGATTTTTGTCTCTACCGAGCGCCAGTACACTAGGTTAGACTTGAGGACTCGCATGCATCTCCGGGGGGAGATGACGGAGTAGATCAAACATTGGCAGGGGGGTTTTCAGTTTAACTCGTTGTCCGTCGTGGCGCAGACAAGTTCCTGGTACCCCGAAGGACCTGAGTTTTTCCGGGGGGGAAATGCCTGGGCGGGCCAGACGTCACAGGGGTTGATGTCATGGATGTGTGTGTCATATAGATGTCACTACGAGTTGCCCTTAACGGTGGTGTGCATTGGTCCATACTGTACTTTTTTGCACAATGTTAGGTGGGCGGTCCTTTTCCATTCATTTCACCCCTCCCTCCCTGCTGAGCCGGGGATGGGAGGGGGCTGTCGGGGAGGCTGTTTCTGCAACTCCTCTATGCATCCCTGTGTAGGTCCTGGTCCTCCAGGCCCAGGTCGGGCCTCCCCTTCAATGACCTGTGGCCTGGGTTAACCCTTTTTAAACCTGAAACGCTTGAACTGCATTGTATAGCCTGTCTATACGCGCAGTTATGTTTCCGGGGTTTCTTAGTGGGTTAAGGGGGCAACCACTCTCTGTTAATAAACATAGGGGGGTGGTTGTCTCTCCGGTGTGTTGGTAGCAGAGTCGACTCTCGGGTTGAGCCCGGGTCTGACCCCGGATGCCAGAGAGTATGCCCCCGCATCTTTCATGACGTCTGCCAATTGTGTCAAACTCTTTCTCTGAACCTCGACCCTGCGGGATTAATAAATTGGCTGGGTCGGGGTTCGTGGTGGAATCTCTTCGCTGGCGGAGTTGGCTAGCGGGGTTCGTGGCCCCAGGAGATTGTGACATGGTGCACGGCATACCGAACACCCTTTCCGCCAGGATACTGTTCTTACAGTAAGCCCCTTAGGCGCCTGTCTAGTCCGCAGTGCTCCGGGTGCAGGTCGAGTTCTGCTCTGAAGACCTGTCGACCTGGGGCTGGGACCTCCTCCACGCCCCGCTGCTACGGCCTTGCCACAGGTTTCTTTGTTTTTTTACCCCGACCCGCGATGTTGGGGGCTGTGACAGTTTTTTTTGCTTCACGTCCGTTCCCTGGTGGCATGCGGGATGCGCGTCCGAGTAGTCGCAGGCCCTTCTATACAACAGTAAGTCCCACGGTCTGCTCACCCTGTGCGTTTCGCACAGTCGGGTCCGGTCTCCCTCCCGTCCCTCACTAGGGGGGGCCGGGGGGCCCGGATCCTCCCCGGATTCTGATGGTTGTAGGGGACCTCAGCGGGTACATCTGTCGAGCTTTCCGCTCTGCTCCACTCTTGTGTTCCAATAGAGCAGAGCACAAAGCCATGAATGAAATATAACAAAGGTTATTCTATAACCCTAGTTATATGAATTGTGGCGAGCGCTCTGCTCTGACTCACTGAGGACCCCACGGTCTTCCGTTTCGGCGATGAAAGACTGGGGAAGGAGCTGGTAGTATGGCCACTACCCCGCTTATATGTGAGCGGATGTGGGCGTGGTCAGGCAGGTGAGTGCGTACACGTGGGTGAAAGTTTTCATGATAGTATATGATTAAAGGGATAGTTCCAATAGAGCAGAGCGCTCGCCATAATTCATATAACTAGGGTTATAGAATAACCTTCGTTATTATAGTGAACTGAAACTAGTTCACTATACACTATATGTGTTACGCAATACCTATTCTGAACTTCTTAAATATTGCCCCTGACAAGAATAGCCCAATATTATAATAAATAAAAAACTAAATAACGCAAACTAATACTGAAGCTAAAACTAAGCAATTCTATACAATAAAAACTAAACTGAAACATACGGTTATCTGTATAACCATAGTTACATGAGTAATAGCGACGCTCTGCGCCTACTGGAATATATCCCTATATCAGTCTATACACTGAATAAATCTCCACATGCACCTATACACACCCATCCATCTGGCCACACCCCCATCCGCTCCTCTACATAAGCAGGGGTGTGGCCATACTAACAGCTCCTTCCCAAGTCTTTCACCACCAAAGCGAAGACCACGGGGTCCTCAGTGAGTCCGGCGCAGAGCGTCGCTATTACTCACATAACTATGGTTATACAGATAACCGTATGTTATGGTATCGTCATAGCTTCCGCTCTGCGCCTACTGGAATACAGGAGCTGAGCAGAGCGGAAGCTCGACAAATGTACCCGCTGGGGCACCCCACAACCATCAGAACCGGGGAGGACCCGAGCCCCCGGACCCCCCTAGTGGAGGACGGGAGGGAATCGGATCCGACTGTGCAAAGAGGGGTTTAGCAACTCAAACGCACAGGGTGAGCAGACCGTGGGACTTACCTTCCCACAGAAGAACCCACGACTACACAAACGCGCAACCCACATGCCACTAGGGAACGAACGGGAAGAAATAAAACCCCCGTTACAACCCCTAATATCACGGGGTCAAGGGCAAAAACCCACCCCTGTGGCAAGGCCGTAGCAGCGGAGCGCGAAGGAGGACCCAGCCCCAGGAAGGGACTGGACCCCGCCGGAAAAGGGGGCCTGGTGAAACCAACAACGCCGCAGCATCGAGACCCCACCAGGCGGTCACTAGTGACACCACCCCCCACATCGCCAGCGTATTTGGACAGGGCCCATCCAAGAGCAGGCCCTTCCCCCCTACAGCACGCCGCCCTGAAGCACTCAAGAGGCTACACCCACAGCGGGACCAGGCAGCGCACCGCGGAGACAACCCCCAAAAGAGGTCGATCCCTCAATCCAGGCAACAGGTCACTCGACCTGAGCCTGGAGCACTGCGGACTAGACAGGCGCCAAAGGGGTCTGCTGAAAACAGCACCCCGGCGGAAGGGGCGTACGGTATGCTGTGCACCATGTCGCAGCCTCCACAAAAAACCCTGACCCTCTAGAGGGGCCGAGGCAGAGAAGGCAGACACGATTGGCAGACGTCATGAAAGGTGCGGGGGCACACTCACAGGCAGACGGGGCCAAGCCCGGCCTACCCCGAGAGTCGACTCCACTACCAACACACCTGGAAACCAACCACCACCTTGGTTCTAACATGAGGCGGTTGTTCCTATAACCCCCCCAAGAAAAAACTCCAAAACGCAACTGCGGGTATACACTGGCTATACAGCAGTACAAGTGTTTCAGTTTCCAAGAAGGGGTTAACCCAGGCCAACAGGTCGATGAAACGAGTTCGGACCTGGGCCCGGCCGACCGGGACGTACACAGGGATGCCAGAGGGGTACAAGAACCACCTCGACAGCCCCCTCCCAGCCCCGCCAAGCAGGAGAAGAGAGGGGCGAAAAAGGAATGGAGAAGGAACATCTCCATAACATCAAACCCAGCAACGCCCGGGCCGACCCGGCATTTTCCCCCCGAAAAAGCACAAGTCCCTCAGGGTACCAGAACAGCAGATCTGCGCCCCGGCGGACAACGGGTTAACTGACCTGGTCCGGCGCGACCAGAACCAGTCCTGTGTCCTAATCACGCCGTCATCCCCAGTCCCAGGAGGGGGGTAGGTACGTGTGTCGATCTAAAACATCACAGAGGGCGCCACCAAGCCGCGCCCAGTGGCCCACCCCAAAGGTGTGAGACCCCTCCGCCAATGCTTTGATCTATTCCGTTATCTCCCCCCAGAGATGAACGAGAATTCATCGAGACTAACCTAGTACACTGGCGCTCGGAAGAGACAAAACTCCATCCTAGTTGCCCCATAAAAACGCTGTTTCAATGATGAGCAACCAAGGCGCGCAAGCCCATGCGTGGTTCCACACAGAAGCACCCAGGGCCAGCACTATGTACACGTCGAGACCCAAAACATATCAATGGTAATTCTAACAAGAACCCAGATAACGTTCCCTCCAAGCCGCCTGGGAGAGCGGCAGGAAGCTGGCCAAGACACAGATATGGGTCCCATATGACGCGTCCGAGGGAAAACACCCCTGTCAACCCTGCCCTATAAAAGAGAGGAGACAGGGAACCCCCAGAGAGACTTCCCACGTGAGTAATAATTGAAAAGATATATGCAACATTGAGCTGTAACAATTGGACTAAGACTCTCTGAGGAGGAGGCTCTGAAACTCTTGAGGAGGCTCCCTCACTGAGAGGGAGGTTTTGAACTCACCGAGGAGGCTCTGAAACTCCCTGAGGAGGAGGCTCTGAATTCCCTGAGGAGGAGGCTCTGACTCAATATACACTACTAGTAGGGAGCAGAGCAGAAGAACAAATTGTCTCTACTGCATTGCATAACCTACCAAGCTCAAGACACATACAACAGAGCAGAACTTCTTTTTAAGTTCTAACTCATCTTGACAATAACAGAGGTCCACAACATGGAGCCTGAACGCACGGAAGTCTCACAACCAATAGAAACGCGCCCAGTGACGTACTCTATGGTGGGGGGAATTCCGTGACCCACTGCCCAAATATGGCGTGGGACCAGGAAACTACCCCCCCCCCCCCCTCCCTACCCTGTGACGCGCTGACCCAGCAACGTGACAGGAAGACCGAAGGACAGGAGGTCCAACCCCCTGACCAATCAGAAAAAGGGGAGGGAGGATTTATCAGTTCACCCCCTCATGACCCCTCACCCCTGATACGATGCAATGACAAAGCAGAGCCATGACACCAGTCATAGCGTGCTACATGAAGCGCATGTATACCTGTCAAGGTAACAGCTTCACATAGGCTCATGTGTGAACCTGCCACCTGAATTTTTACACCTTTTCCTAAAGGAAGAAAAAACACAGACCAAGAGAGGGCCAAGGGCCCTGGTACAAGAGCTTACACATGTAACTTCTGTAGGCCAACACCTAACCCAGTTGTGGATCTTAACGACACACACAACCCTCCATCACAACCAAAAAAGGCGAAAGTACACTCTCACTACCATAAGAGGAACGCCGTTTTTCATAACGAGAGAAGACACAAGTCCTCGATTAAGTACTGGCCACAGGCCTTGCTAAGTCCACATGACAGCGACCAAACAATTTCCAGAAAAAAATTGCCTCTCTAAGCAAGAGCACAACCCCAGCAGAAGCTGGGGGGTTACACTGTATCCCCAAAAACATAGTGAAACAACACACATATTGTAAACAAAATCATGTTTGAGGGGAGGGGGGGCTCAGGGGAAAACCGGGGAAACCCACCCCTCACCACTTTACCCCTGATACGACGCCAATGTGTAGAGTAAGCTTTACATCATGCACGCCAGCACAGCCGAAGACCTTGTTTGAACAGGTACAGCCCTGTTCATGTGTGAAGAAACGTGCCACCTGTTTATTGTCATCACAAGCTGAGAGAGGGACTCATCCCTCGATCACATGCCACTATGCACAGCATTGTAGGGTAACTCAGCCAGTTGTGGGCTCAGCCACGTTGTCTAACGTTACATGAACACACACAACTTCTCATCATACAACAAAAACCCAGTTCATTTTTACTCACGTAAAAAAAACAACGCTGTTTCTAGGTAGAGAGAAAAGCACAAGCTTTGGCCAGCGGTACCCAAGCTATACAAGCCACCAAGACAATTCACACATAGCACATGTCGTATCTCCAAATGTAGTGAAGCAACATACGTTTTGGAAAAAACATCGTTATTAACAAAACATTCGGGAGGGGAAGGAAGGAAGAGTGGGGTAATGTCCAATGGACCCTTACCTGCACCAACGAACGCAGGATGAGAAGGCCGCAACAGGCTGGTCTCCACGTTGACGAAAGGCCTCTCGCTGGCGGGACAAAAGAAGCTATGGCCGGAGCAAAGCTCCGGCGAGACGCCCCCCTCCAACAGCCGGTCATGGTGCAGGCCCGACTACATCTTCTGTCAAAGATGACGTCGTAGTCAGAGTGCTAGGGCCTGCTATTCTCACGGCTAATGTTCAACGGTTGTAGCACAAGCTAACAGCTAACTCCAGGCTAACTGATAGCATCAGGCTAACGTTCCCAGCCGAGCGGACGTACGGAGCTAACGTCGTAGCTAAACAGCTAACTGGCTAACAGGTAGCTCAACCCAGCTAGGAAGCAAGCTAAGCAGCTACCACTGAAACTGTACAACGTGAGAAAACAATATAGGCCAACACTTCAGACAGCCGCTGTCTGTCCCTCTCCTCATCCGAAGAGAGAAGAGAAAAAGAAGTCAACACAGTCTTCAGAACGGTGTATATCAGACACAGCGGTGTCGGCAACAAGTCCCTCACGGGTTGCAGCCGACTTGAGCATGGGAATATTCTCATAATGAAACACCAAGCTCACCTCCCTCTCGCTGGGTATTTTTCATCTTGAAAGCGTGGCCCGCACGGTGACAGAGGGGATCCGTTTGTCCAGAGACCCGGGGAATTGAACCGCAGATTCGGAGCACGGTCCCAGTAAACAAAGCTCTCGATGAGAAGCTCATGTTAACGTGGGCATCAAACCAGAACCCTCTCCACGCCACTAGAGCAGCGAAAAAAGAATACCAGCCTGGGGTAGGATCTTCGTAAAACTGTGTAGTTGTTCCCCCCACAACCAACACACCTGGCGCCCGCGCTGCAAACACATCACCCACCCCAGAGAGGCCGTCAGCCCCCACACAGCCGACCGCCTCCCAAGCAAAGTCCAACTGCAGAGCGGAGGAAATGCCGGCGGAGATTTGCTCAGCGACGCGAGCCCCTACTACGAAGCTCCAATGGAGGTCAGAATGATCATCATCTTCTAGACACTCCGGTGGCAAAGACATTATCGCTGTATTTCCTCGAAAAATAGTGAGAGAGAAAACAAAGATATAATGTCAACGCAGCTCCTTCTCTTCAACGTAGCTCCTTTCCAACTATTTTACACTAAACTCAAGTGGTGTGTACAGACACTCGCCGTGGTGAAAATAAGGAAGGAGCTGTTAGTATGGCCACACCCCTGCTTATGTAGAGGAGCGGATGGGGGTGTGGCCAGACGGATGGGTGTGTATAGGTGCATGTGGAGATTTATTCAGTGTATAGACTGATATAGGGATATATTCCAGTAGGCGCAGAGCGGAATCTATGACGATACCATAACTAGCAAACCCACTCTGGAAACTAACTGAAACTAAACTAAATTGAACACAAACATTGTACAAATTTAATAAATGGGGCGCCCTTGTGGCGCATACCATAGTGCCTCGCACACCTACGTGGACGTCCCAGGTTCGCTTTCCGCTCCCGGGGGATAATTTGTCGCATGTCTTCCCCACTCTTCTACCGTTCACCCTCTCCTCTGTCGGTCATATCTGACCAGAAAAGCGCTAAAATAAATAAAAAACAAACAAATGGAAAATACAAAATAATAATTACCCTGGTCGAAACAAATGTAGCAGTTACTCATATAACAGTATTTGTATTTTCCTCCCATCCCAATTTAGTCGTTATGCCAATTCCCCCCTCCCCTTCCTGGTCGTTGTGCGCATGTGCCCCCCACTGGTCGGTCTAGGGAGCCCTGAAGTCCATCACATGCTTCCTCCGATACATAGGAGACAGCCAGCAGCCTCTTTACACCTGACAGCGCGGACTCTCATTGGTGAAGTGTAACGTGTGGGAGGTCACACTACCTTCACCATTTCCCTCCCTCGCTGTGCAGGCCCCCTGACCGACCTGTAGGAGTCGCTGTTTACAATGACCAGATTACCACCCACCGGCTTCCCTCCCGCTGACACCGCCAATTGTGTCAGTATGACGGCCGGCCAAGCCGGAGGCACCGCTGACAGCCGGATTCGATACCAGTGTCTCTTGCGGTGGTGACGAGCGCTTAGTCCGCTGCGCCACCCAGCCACCATTTTTCTATGAATTATTGAACTGAAGTGATTACATTGGAATGAGAACATTCTGTTTAATTTGTGGTGATTCAGTAGCAGTGGACATAAAGTATTGTGAACTGACTTGCAGTAGTGGAAGAAAGAGAACTATACAAACATTCCGTGCAAGGCCTCTATTGATTTGAGGACTTTTTTGCCTCAAAATCCAAATATCAGGTAAACAAAGAGTAACTGTAATGTTATTATAATCATCTGCAATCATTTTTGCAAGATGCGGAAGGTATGTTTGTATGTCATGTGATGCTATCAAAATCCAACAAATAACACATTTCCCTGAGAAACGGTAGTCGGATTGAGCCACTGTCGTCCCACCTACAACCTACGACGTTGCGGTTACATGGTACACAACCTAGTTGAGTGGGCCACCAGGATGACCACTGCTATTGAAAGGGCAGAAAAATATTTGATTGCTTACTTACATCATTACAATCCAGTAATCAGATGTGTCACAGGGTCCACGTTGGAACCTTAACATCTGTTGACACTGGAAAAGATTTCCGGATGAATCCATCTCTCTTATCTCTGCAATGACCATGCATGCTTCAGGCAATCAATGATGGAAAGCACACCCAGGAATGAGGCCAGTAATAGATGTTTTATGGTTTTCTGAAACTAGATGCTCTCTTGTATGATCCAATATAGAGACGAACAAACATAGAGTCTGAGTCATGTCACTGACATTCAGATGAAGTCATGCAGCGTCTTGTGAGCCTATAGTTTGAGGCACGTGTTGTGTTTCTCAATATGCCCCATGCAGGCTTAAAGGAACACTGGGAAATGCACTTACCGTCTTCTCCAGGGTCAGACAAGAAGATATGTAGCAGGGTGGATTATCCCTGCTTTGTGGGAACGGTTGCTGGCAGTCACAAGGTAGCTGGACACAGTAGAGCTCCGTCTGACTGCACCCTCGTCTTTGGGCCTGGAGTGTCAAACTGGGACCCGGTAGTGGGAGTGAATGGGGCCCGGGATTTACCAACCTGGTTTGGTACTCTGGTCTTCCTCGCCTCTCCGGGGCGGTCAGCAGTACTCCCCAACTCGCTCTCACTTCCCTGAATACCTCCGTGGGCCCTCCCACACCTAGTGACTGATATGCATAAATAGATTCGTTCCCCCCGCAAGCAGTACCCTCCCTCGACGACCACTAGAGACCTTAATGACTGGAAGGAGAAAGGGTCAAATAATAATAATATTACTATTATTATTAAAAGGGTTAGGGTTAGACTCAATAACGGACACGCACACACAACAATTCCCGTCTTAGTTCGTTTGGTATTACTTATACTGGGCAGTGACAAGTACTACTGGCAATGAGTCAAATGGCATACACTATCATTATTCCTAATTGCTAATAATTAGAATAATAACATATATAGCACTTATACCATAATACCTTCGACCCCAGGAAGAAACAGTTTGAACGAGACGGGAAATTAAGAGGCATGGCCATACATTATTATTATTGTTATTACACTCAAAAGAAATGAAAAGGTACCTAACAGAAGTCCTAAACTAATGCCGGCATGTATTGTTTATGGGGTACCCCTGTGAACTGTGGTTAGCAACCATTAGCTTCACCCGTAGGCCGCATCACACTGTGTACTGTGTAATAGATCCGGAGCATCGAAGCTCTATTGTACTCAACCAAAATGGCGGCCTCGCCGCGCCACCACCGTCCAGGTAGCAAGATGGCGTCGAACGCTCTCGTTGCGGGCGCTAGCAAGCGGGGCTGGAGCAGAGGGGCAGTAGCTGGCTGAGAGCGCGTGCTGGGTGATGGCGACCTCTGCTGGACGGAAGAACTCCCGTGCTGGGCTGTCGACCGCCGGGGCAGAGCAGATGTCGAAACGCCGGCGAAGGCTGGTTGTTGACGGCCGGCGCTGGGTTGACGCGCAGCAATAGACTAGCCCTACCTTAAACTGAAGCTACTCTCTGGGTCCCAAACAGCCCACCTGCTACACGGTTTAACTGTTGCGCAACATGGCTGGCTACACCACCGGTCTCTTCAGCGTCTCGCGCTTGGTGTACTGGAGTCAATATAGCCGTTAGCAGCATGCTAAATATACCGCACACACTGCTACTATAACACGCTATCTATGGACGTTAGTCCTTGGGTCCGGTTTCTCTTACTCACGCACTATCACGGATACTTCTAGAATAACCCGTCACTAGCAAGTATGTCTCGTCACCCGTCGCTCGCTCCGGCGGGGCTCTCTGGCTCGCTTCTCTAACGGGGCTATTCCAAAGCACCTCCCGTTGTAGCTGCGACCGTTCACGGCTACATCCCACGCCGAAGAGGTCTTCCTGTTCCCCTCACCTCCAGGTGATTCCCTCTTCCTCGTTGCTTGCTTCTCTCCACGCTCCGCCTGCCACCTGCCGCCCCCTGCTGGCACCGCCACCTAGCCCCACGGGAAGAGAACTGGGTGGATCGAATATGATCCAGTTTTACTGTTTATAATCCATATTCCAGCCGGTGGAAGAAGGAGAAACTTGCGTCATTGTTCGAAAGAATATCAATGGAAACTAGTCAACATGTCTTTGTGCACAAAGGGGAGATAAAAGGCAAGTCAGCACTTCTGAATAATAGCAACCTATTCAGGGTGCTACAGATAGATACCAATTTCCCCTCTGTGCGTTCAGTAGAAACCAATCGGCTGCAAGCTAGCCTAGCTTAGCACAAATTAATGGAAGCTTGCCTAGCTGTTGGCCAAAAACACCTCTCCTTGAGTTTTAAGCTAGGCTAAAACGCTTCCATTAATTTGGTAAAATAAATCAGGCATCCCCTACGTGGACAACTTTTCACTGTTGTGGGGCAGGGATGTCCTCTTCGACCATGGACGGCCTGCACAAAAACCAGACTGGCTCCCACTTCCTGTCCTTCAAAATGGACCTTACCCTTAGCTCGGCCAAGTCGCTCTGTGCCTGAAATGAGGTGAGTTGTCCATTGTCCATTGTGATGGCTGTGGCACTACAGGTCCTATAAATCTGACCATAAATGTGATTATAGGCAATAGACCTAAAGAATGCATCCTAAATACAGCTAAAAGTCGACGGCTAAAAACATCCTCTTCACGGCAGAGTCCGCCAATGTCCAAGTGACCCTTGACCTCTTCACAAATACTCTTATTTCTCTGATCAATAAACATGCTCCTCTCAAGAGAGTAAGAGACTCAGAATTAAAGATAGAATAGCACCCTGGTTCTTGCATGAATTGTCAACTCTGCTTAATGACAGGTATACGATCTTGTCGATCTTAGCACTGCAATAATAATGTGTAAAGCACATAAGCACTCACTTCCAAGTTGCATTCAGGAGTTGTTCCAGACTAGAGAGAGCCGATATAGACATAGGGGAACTTGTGTATTCAATATCGCAATGGCAAGGACAAATATAAAAAGTTGATGTATATTTAAAGGGGCAAAACTATGTAATAGCTTTGACAAAGAAGTAAAAATGTGTAGTTCGCTACATACTTTTAAGAAATTACTCAAATATAAGCTGATACATAAATATAAAACCACATTATATTATCCTAGTTATATTTTATCTATAACATAGCTGTGTTCAAATAGTGACAAATGAAAAAAAAAAAAAAAAAAAAACATATATATATATATAAATTAAAATAAAGTATTACAACAAAAAACATAAAAGGGTGGCTGGGTGGCGCAGCGGACTAAGTGCTTGTTACTAACGCGAGAGACACTGGTATCGAATCCGGCTGTCAGCATTGCCTCCGGCTTGGCCGGCCGTCATACTGGCTCAATTGGCAGAGGCAGCGGGAGGGAAGCCGGTGGGGTGGTATTCTGGTCGTTGTAAACAGCGACTCCTACAGGTCGGTCAGGGCGCCTGCACAGCGAAGGGAGGGAGATGGTGAGGGTAGTCGTTACACCTCACCAATGAGAGTCCAAAGGCAGGTGAAAAGATGCTGCTGGCTGTCTCCTACAGTATGTCTCGGAGGAAGCATCTGATAGACTTCAGGGCTCCCTAGACCAACCAGTGGGGGGCACATGCAAGCAACGACCAGGAAGGGGAGGGGGGAATTGGCATAATGACTAAAATTGGGATGGGTGAAAAACACAGAAAAACAAGAGGAGAAAAAGTGGATAAAAAAAAACAAAAAAAAAACATAAATAAATGTGTATACGTTTTGTACATAAAACTATGAAACGTTTGCAACCTTTGCTAAATGATATACTGAATTATGTTTATTTTTTGTATTTTGTTTGTGTGTAAATAGTGTAATGTAAAAAGGGTAGGTAATTATAAGCCTCGGCTTCAGCCTACACCTTTTCGGTAATTTAATTTTTAAATATTTTTTTGAAGTTCTACTACTATGATTAAAAAAAAAAAAAAACGAAATAAAATCATTCATTCATTCATTCAATAAGGCCTGGTCGCGTGTAGCTTAATCCCAGCGGAAGAGTGCAAGATCGCTTCCGCATTCTTCGCCATACGCCAGTACGGTAATGCGCATTTCCTTTTCCTTCGCCCAGGTGCTCGCGCGCGCATGCGCATGAGATCCCCGCTTGGTTCGACGCTTTGGTTCATATTAATCACATATTAACACGCTTTGGTTCATATTAATCACATATTAACGCTAACGCGCCATATTAGCACACATATATACACGCGATGGACGCAGCAGGCGATCATATTAATCACATATTAACACGCTTTGGTTCATATTAATCACATATTAACGCTAACGCGCCATATTAGCGATTCTTGTACCGGATTGTTGTACCGGATCTCCTCTCTGGTAAACAAGAATACCCTGAAGACTCTAGCAGGAGCACTCATTCAAGGGTACTACGACTATGCTTGCACCTCATGGTACCAAAGCACCTCAAAGGCACTAAAAAACAAATTACAAACATCTCAAAACAAGCTAGTCAGACTACTACTTGACCTGACTCCTAGAACCCACCTCACCCCTGCCCACTTTGACAACCTAGGATGGCTTAGAGTAGACGACAGAGTACAGCAACTTGCAATGGGCCTGGTCTACAAGATACACTACGCGACCAAGGTACCCATGTACATGTCAAAATACTTCCCAAAGGTCAGTGAATACCACGATCACAACACCAGAGGGAGCTCCACAAATCATGTAAAACCCAGATTCGGCTCAAACAAGGGACTAAACACGTTTCGCAATTATGCCACATCAATGTGGAACGCCCTGCCTAAAGCTGTAAAGGAATGTGAATCACTACCCACCTTCAAAAACACTCTCAAAAAACACCTACGTGAGACTGCAATTCGAAACTGGCCCCTACAAATGTCCTAACCTAGTTGTACAGTAAATGACCAAGTAAGGCTTTGTCAACATTCCAATGTACAGTGTAAAATGTGTGTGTGTCCCCTACCCAACCCCCCCCCCCCACCTCCAATGTACAGCCCTCACCCAACCCACCCAACCCCACCCCACCAACCTCCTCCAATGTACAGTTTCTACGCCAAATGTATATACACTCCTTTTCTGGACACTTTTGTATCACAAACAGTACTGTATTTGCAAATCTGATATGTCATAAATGTATAGATGTAGCAGTACTGTCTATCTGTATGTCATGTATGTTATGATGAATTGAAAATGGGGGACCCTGGTGGAAACAAGACGAAAGTCTTTCTCTGGTCTGCATCCCCTTAACAATTGTATGTATTGAGATGTACTGTACTGTACCCATTCTGCAATCTGTTAATAAACTTTTCAATCAATCAATCAAAGCACACATATATACACGCGATGGACGCAGCAGGCGATCACTGCTACTGTTATTCAGCCGCGCCGAGGTACATGATTGATTGAGTAGTTCATACAAGACATTATCCTCTAAGCCAAGCTGCACTTTAACATAGGCCTGGGTTGTTTTTATTTCTGTTAGCGCTGCCACTCTGCAGTAAACAGACATCACTGATATAGAGTGTAATATAGAGGCTGAGCCCTTTATGGTAGTGTTTTGTTTTGTTCTTTTGGAACTGTCCTTTGCACATAAACTCCCTTGGTGGAGGTTTATTGTTTTATGTTTTCAATATAAACTCTGTTTTTAGGAGTTGCCTTTGTGGCTTATTTATTTTTTCTACAATACCTCTTTAATGAGTGTCGTCCTGTTTTTTTGGACATTACTTATTTTCTTAAATACTCACTTTGAGGCTTCCACCTGTAAAGGTTGTTTTGTGTTGTTTATTTTCCCCCTTCTCCTAAAACGTCTGCGTAAGCAGTTAGTGGTTATTTGTTTCACGTATAACTTTAAGAGTCCCTATTATCTGCTCATGACCCACACACACACCCACAGCCCTCACAGCCGACACACAATGGAAAGGAAGACCAAGGAGCAACGTAGAGTCATTCACGCAGCAGTGTGGTCCAATCCCAAATCAAACGACAGTATACAGTACCGTTCGCTTGAACAGCTCTGTGCTTTCAGAACCATCGAGAGTGACTTGGATTGAGTTCTGTTCAAGTCCATTTGACTTTATCTTATTTATGTGGCTGCCTGCTTCAAAATGGCGGATCCATTCCATCCGCTTCCTGCAATCCTGTGAAAAACAATGTTTTTAAAAGTTTTTATCTAGCCAAACATTTTCCCATATATTTTAGATATGCTATCCAGTAAAGAGTTTTTGGCATGCATGCAAGCCTTTGGATGTTTTGTGAACTGCATGACTTCATGTTCTCAGTTTGGATTACATGGCCCCCAGTAGGCCCATGGGGGGAAATCACGGTATTGTTTGATTCTTGGAACACATGGTTTTGCTGAATTATATATTTTTCCTTTGTTTTACTGCCTTTTTCTTTTCTTTTTTAAATATACAGAATTGTTATGTATTAACTATTATTAATAGTAATAGTAGTTATATTTCGTATTGCATCGCGTCCCGCTCTGAGCCTTACGATATCTCCTGTGATACCTAATGTATCTCCCACGAACAAAAACACATGCACCCCACCTGTATGGGGCCCCGCCCCTTATGGTGGCACCGCCCATATAACCATGACCCTGGTCATGAAACACCCTTCCTCTATTTTCGTCCCAGCGTATTGGATGCGTGCACCATACGAGCTAGCGGAATGAAAAGATTAAGGAAGATTAATAATGTTGGAAGCTTACCGGAGGTTGCTGGCCCCTGGCATCTTCGACGCATGTTTTCGGCGACACGACGGGCCTGTGATGTTCCTCGTTTGATGACTGCACATCGAGGTTCAGCTGTACAAGGCTGGCTGTCGGGCCAGCTTGTACTCAGGTAGGCCCTGTGTCTTCAGGCATGGGTATTAGTGTTAGTAATGCTGGTTTGTGTTGTTAACACAACCTTGTTGTGTGTTGGCGCCAGGGGCAAGATGGTTTGGTGAACGTTCTCTGCAGGGAACGGTTTCCAAGCTGTCTTGGGCGTGCTGCTAAAACATCTAAAGCTATGCTAACATGCTATCGCTACTGCCGCATGCTATCACTACTGCTAATTGCTATGCTGTTTTAATGTCTCCGCCGTGAGATGTTGTCACTCTCCCGCCTCTTGCCCGGTTCATCAATGAAGGTCAGTCGGTAGCTGTTGTGGGGTTTTGAGTTCTATTTACCTTTTTCGGGTAAATGGGTTGACAACGGGGTAGGTCGTGGCTAGGTTCTAGCCAGGTATTACCTTGTGTTCCGGCGGGGTTTGTTGAACGGTGTTCCCATCTGGGTTGGCGTCGGGTAGTGGGGCTATGGGTCCAGCCGACATGGTAAACATGTTGCGTGTCTGTGCACAGGCAATTGTTGTCTTGGGTTCCACATTGCCTGGCGTTAGGCTGCAGTAGTATAAGGGCAGGGCCGCTTGGGAGAAATGTGAGGCCCTGTGCGTTTTTAGACGCGAGGCCCCCCATCTCCTGGGGCGGCCCTGTGTAGGGGGCTATTGTTTCATTTTGTCACTCTGCTATGAGAAGGTCTGTCTTGCTACAGCTTTCTCTCCTCTCAAACCATTCATACTGACGGTCAATCAGTATACTGGGGGAGTAGTGCGGGGGGGGGGCTTTGTTTACCTTTTTTGGTAAATGGGCTAAACTAGGGCTGGTGTTCTGTTGTGAATATTTTGAATGAAGACGGGTCTGGTCCATCTCCCCTTAAACTTTGTGTGTATGGGTTTGCTCATTCTACAGTTTTTGTGGTTTAGCTCTTTTATTCATTTAACCTTTTCATGGTCCACACCACAGTGGAGGGTGCTGTTTGCAATCACCACTGGTGCTCCATGTTAACGTCAGTCCTTTGTTTTTGATATATTGAAACAATGCCCCGCCCGGCCGACACCATGGGTCGGCCTGGCGAGTGGCTGGTGGGCTGTTAAGGCTTGTACCGCCACGGTATGGAATTGGCAACGATTAGAACTGTGTTCGAATTGGTGTTTTTTCTATTAAAGAAATGGTGTCTGGTGGAGGGGCCTTGAGGGCCGGCCGACGTCGACACATCGCGCAAGGTTGTTGACGTTATTAGCTTTGACCCAGCCGCAAGCTATAACCGCTCAGGGTTCCCCTCTCCGCAGGGGATTTTGGTCTTCTGCTGGAGCGCGGGCGGTATTGTCCTAGGCCCTACACCGCCTCACACCGCGCAGCCAGAAGAAGAGAGAGCACGGCCTCGTCAGCGGCGATGACGGGGCCCTCGACAGGCGGCCATGTTTCCCCCGCCAGTGGTGCCCTGGTTGGAGAATCGACAGGGTATCGCGAGGCCGACAGTCTTGGCGGCCGAGGGATCGGCCATTTTGGGTGATTTCGGTGTTGGTAAACCACTCCGTCGTCATTTTGCCACGAGCAGCCCGCTCCCCGCTCAGTCCGCTTTCTGTTACCCTCAGAAGCGGGGCTCTGGGTGTGTTCCTTTGGCTGCGGGCCGCGAACCTTCTTGAAGCGTATGCGGCCCCATTCTTCGCTTCTCATGGAGACAGGGGGTGACACCCAGTTGATGGCTGAGCCTGGGTCTGTCCGTGAGAATGTTGTGCTGTCAAGCGGCTCCCACACCTTGAACTGTGTTGGTTGAGCCTGGTGTTACGTCTGTCAACTTAAGTGTTGTCAGCAGGGGGGCTCGAAACCTTTTGAGGCACACAGTGCGGGCTTCCCCGGCCTCGCCTTCGCCAGGCCAGGTATCATGTTGGTGCTCCCACTCCTGGAATATTGGCAAGTGGTCGCAGCTCACATGGTTTGGGGTGGTAGTGATATCACTGCAGGGCTACGGTGTGTAGGAACCCATGGGGGCCTTACACCTTGCATGTCCGGCTGCAGAACAACTCCTTCAGCATGTTCTGGAGGGGTGTTCAGTGGGGGGGCTTTTTTGATCGGAAGCCCCCCGTATCAGACAGGCCCTTTTCTGTCGGGGTTCCCCCTTGGGTGCGATTGCCTCGTGGGTGGTGTCAGGGTCAGGTGTTCCGACACGGAACGCGTTCCTCGCACGATTCCAGGGTTGTCTTCGCACAGCGGGGGGGACCGGGCCAACTATCTACAGTTCCTGGCGGACCTGCGCCACGTGACGGCGGGTGCGTTGGGAGTGTCGTCACATATGACTACGGCAGTACCATATGTCGAGGTAGATGGAGAGAATGGTGAGGCGGGGACTTGTGTTTACACAACCCCACCCGTTTTCAGGTTTGGTACAGACCCTGTTGTCGGGGTCTCCAGCAGGGACAGCTCTGGTCGACGAGATCCAATCTCTGTGGACGAAGCAAGCCATCGTCGTGGCGTTCTCCTCCCGGTGTTCTCTGCCCGAGAAGTCGGGAGGGAGGGGTGTAAGACCCAGGCTGGACCTGTCCCATGGGAAGGTTCAGCATTTTTTGGATCGTCTCCTACCTGTTGAACACTGTCAGGTGGGGGTCTGGTTCTCCTCCATAGACCTGTAGGATGCGTATGCGCATCCCCGATCTTCCATCCTAGGGCTTACCTACGCTTCCTTTGCAGGGTTAGCGTATGAGTACCAGAGGCTGCCGTTCGGTTTTCTCTGGCTCCCCGCATCTTCACCAAGTGCGTGGAGGCCGCACTGGGGCCTCTGCGTCATCCGGGGTTACGGAGTGTTCTGCCCTGATGACGTTCTGGTCCTTCGCGGTCAAGGTGGATCGTCAGGTCTCGTACCAGGCAGGTCTCTACCAGCCTGGGGTTGCTGTAGACTGGATGTAGAGTATTCCTCTTCCCAGTCAACGGTTGGAGGGCTATGGGCATCCATCTCAGAGCGTGTTGTCAACACGCTCGGGAGGTTCCGTCCTAGGACGGTTACGGCGCTGTCTCACGTCGCGTTTTCACCGACGCCTCCCTCGCTGGTGATGCGTCGGGCCAACGCAGTAGGGGGCAGCTGGCAAACCATGCTGCCCGGTCTGCGCTACGTTCAATGTGTTGGTGTTGAAAGCGGTCCTTCTGGTCCACAAATGGTGTTGATCAGGACGGACGATACGACGTCAGTGTCGTGTATCGACAGACAGGGAGGAGTACGCTCCCCCTGTCTGCACCAGGCGGCGGGCGGCTGGCTATGGGCGTCCTCCATCTGCGCGGCCTAAGGGCTCCCCACATCCCCGGCAGGGAGAATGTGGGTGCAGGTGTACTGTCGCGGGGCGGCCCTCATCCTGACGGGTGAGGATTGCGTCTGGACATGGCCAGGCAGGTCTGGGACCGATGCCGTGCCGCCAGGGATTCTTCCCCATACATCTGTTAGGTCAGTTGTTGGGACGGGTACGTTGAGGGGCGCAGGTTCTTGATCCTGATGGTGTTACCATCTGGAATGCGCATGCTCCCTCCACTGTCGCGCTTACGCGGGCAGATGACGTATGTTCCAAGTGTGGTGTAAGGCGGGGGGCCAGGACTCAGTCTCCTGCCCCCTGGTTGCTGTCCTTAGTTACCTCCAGTCTCTCCTTGATAGACTGTCGGCTTCGACGGTGAGGGTATATGCAGCAGCTATATCCTCCTATCATGAGGGGTTTGAGGGGATGTCTTGTTCAGCCACCCTCTTGTGAAGCGTTTCATGCTTGGCGCTCGACGCGTTAAGCCGGTGCAACGCTCCTTGGCTCCGACTTGGGATCTTCAATTGGTCCTCGGTCGGTTGTCCTTGGCCCCGTTTGAGCCGCTCGAGCGGGCGCCGTTGGGACAGCTGTCCTTCAGGACCGCGTTCCTTCTGGCTGTCACTTCCGCTAAACGCGTAGGTGAGCTCTGTGCTCTCTCGGTACATCCAGAGTGCCTGTCTTTTCGGACCGATTACGGTGTCACTCTGCGACCTAATCCTGCTTTCGTGCCTAAGAATATCCGGAGTTCCTTCCGCTCCCGGGATATTGTGGTTCAGGCGTTTCGTCCTCCTCCTCACACTGGTGAGTTAGATGCGGGCCTTCACCTGTCATGTCCAGTCCGTGCTTGGGGATTTACCTCAGCCGTACTCAGGATTTCAGGGTTACCGACCAGCTTTTTGTCTGTTACGGTGGGGCTCGTGCTGGTAAGGCACTGTCGGAGCAGCACCTGTCCCATTGGTTGTGCGAGGGTGTTACCCTCTGCTACACGCTGGCTGGGCAGGGTCCCCCTGGGGGCGTCAGGGCGCACTCCACTCGTGGGGTGGCTGCCTCTGCCGCTCTCCTGGGTGGGGCCTCGGTGGAGGCCATCTGTGCTGCAGCTTCATGGTCCTCCCCGGGCTCCTTTGTAAGGTTTTTCCTCATGGACATGACCGGGGGTTCTGTCTCCCAGGCGGTTCTGGGGTCTGTGGCCTTTCCTGCTTCCCGTCCTTTGGTCGGGTAGCAGGAGTGTATGGGTATGGGCCGCAGTGTGTTGAGTCACACGTGGTTCCGCCTGTACGGTGTGTTCAAGGGGTTCTGGCTCCCTCTTGTTCGCATTCAGGTGGAGTTGACTGCGCCCCCCCTTCGTTAGGAAGGATGGGGTGACAGGGCTCCCCGCACCCCTTGATGTGGGCTTACGGGTCCTCAGGGGGTACATCTGTCGGGTCTCGCGCCCGCTCTTCCCCATTATCTCGTAAGGCTCAGAGCGGGACGCGATGCAATACGAAATATAACGATAGGTTATGTAGATAACCTAGTTATATTAGTATTGGCTAAGCGTCCCGCTCTGCGCGCCCTGAGTTCCCTCTTGAGGGATCTTTTCCTGGGACGGGTTTTGGCGAGGAAGGGTGTTTCATGACCAGGGTCATGGTTATATGGGCGGTGCCACCATAAGGGGCGGGGCCCCATACAGGTGGGGTGCATGTGTTTTTGTTCGTGGGAGATACATTAGGTATCACAGGAGATAGGAGTATCTCGTAAGGCTCAGAGCGGGACGCTTAGCCAATACTAATATAACTAGGTTATCTACATAACCTATCGTTAATATTAATTATTAATATTTTCTGTGTAATATAACTTTTGTCACAAAATGTTTACAATTGTATTATACTATACTATAACATAGTATAGTATAAAATATAAACAATTGAAGGAGATACCAATGAAGCAGATACGAATTATCGACTATGTATGCATTCTCTCCTTTGTATGTCTTCTTTTTTTTTAATCAAATCTTGATTTTTTTCTCTTTTTTACACGAAACAAGACAACACAATACAGTAACAATAATAATAAACAAGAACTCACAGGACAATAACAGCAATAATAATAATTATAATAATAATAATAATAATAATAATAATAATAATAATAATAATAATAATAATAATAATAATAATAATAATAATAATAATAATAATAATAATAACGATAATAACGATAATAACGATAATGACAATGACAGTATAAGCAATTAAATCAGAATGATGAAAATAGAATAGTTATAGTATAAATTAATTATGTAAGGGAAAGGGGGGAAAAAAGAATATATATATATATATGTACTACAAGGTGAGCCTACCTGAGCACCCCTCATCCACCATCAAAGTCCCACCCCCCCTCCCCCCCGGGAGGACCCCGAATCCGGCGCCCCAACGAGCCAGAGCATCATGCCTCTTTAACACTCCTAACTGTAGCAAATGCATGTGGTCTATCACAGGTAATTAACAAACCAACTAGGATATGTTTGAAAAAGGATGGTAACCAGGTCTCAACCTGCATTGATCACATTTTTACTAACAATGCGGAGCTATGTTCCAAGGCGGTATCTGTAACTGTTGGTTGTAGCGACCATAACTTAATTGCTATTGTGAGGAAGACTAAAATGCCAAAACTAGGACCTAAAATAATTTACAAAAGATTGTATAAAATGTTTAATCAAGACAGCTTTGTGAAGGATGTTGAAAATCTATGTTGGTCAAAGGTGTTGAGGGAAAAAGATCCTGAAAAATCTCTATGGGAATTTGATACCATTTTTATGCCACTTGTTGACAAACATGCACCATTGAGAAAGTTTACAGTCAGAAGCGTCAGAACACCATGGTTGGATGATGAACTAAAAGAATATATGATAGAACGTAATCGAGCGAAATTAATAGCAAATACATCAGGTTATAAATCAGACTGGGAGGTATATTGTAAATTAAGAAATGTTGTTACAAAATGTAATAATAAGAAGAAGAAATTGTATTATGAAAATAGGTTTAATTATATAAAAATGACAGTAAATTATTATGGAATACTCTAAATGAAATAATGGGCAGGAATAAGAAACCTACCCCATCCTTTCTAGAAACGGAAGGAAAATTCCTCACCAAACCAGTTGAGATTGCTAATCATATTAACAATTATTTTATTGGAAAAGTAGATAATTTAAGAAATAATATGCAAACAATAGATAATGAAAAATCTTATTTATTAATAAAGAATAAAATAATGAAAGATAAAAATTGTCAATTTAATTTTGATAGTGTGACTATAAGTAATGTAGAATATATGTTAAGTACCACTAAAAACAAACCACCAGGTGTTGACGGTCTTGACGGGAAACTTCTGAAATTGGTCCCTGATTTAATTGCCCCTGCTATCTGTCATATTATAAATCAATCCTTTAGTGAATGTTTGTATCCGCAACAGTGGAAAACTGCCAAAGTAATACCACTGCCAAAAAATTTGAAATTGCCATTCTCAGGATCTAATAGTCGTCCCATAAGTTTACTGCCAGTTTTGAGTAAACTGATGGAAAGAATAGTAAGTGAACAGATTAAAAGCTACTTTTCTTTTAACACATTGACCACTGATTTTCAACATGCATATCGTGAAGGACATTCAACAGCGACTGCTTTAACCCAAATGACGGATGATTGGCTGAAAGAGATAGATAAAAAGAAAATGGTTGGAGCTGTCTTGCTTGATTTTACTGCAGCATTCGACATCATAGATCACAAATTCTTACTTAAAAAACTTGAATGTTACGGTTTCTCCTCATCTGCACTATCTTGGATGCAAACTTATTTAGCAAACCGGAAACAAATAGTTTTTTTTAATGGGAGTTACTCAGAAGTTAAAACGGTAAGGTGTGGAGTACCCCAAGGAAGTTGCCTTGGGCCTTTGCTCTACACCATATTTACAAATGACATGCCTCTTGTCCTAAATATGTCCTATATTTCTATGTATGCGGATGATTCAACGATTTACACATCAGCCTCAACAGCCAATGAATTAAATACGGTTCTAAAGGCAGAGTTGCAATCAGTGATGGAATGGATAAAGAATAACAAACTAGTTCTAAACATATCAAAGACAAGTAGCATCATTTTCGGTTCAAACCATACTCTAAGAACGAACCCAGTCTTGAAACTTTTGATAAGTGATGTGGTAATTAATCAAGTCCAGGAGACTAAACTCCTAGGGGTAACATTAGACAGTAAATTGTCATGGTCACACCATATAAACAATATAGTAGTGAAAATGGGAAGAGGGATTTCTGTTGTTAAAAGATGTGCTCATTTGTTACCACTAAATTCTATCAAACAGGTAATTCAAGCTCTGGTTTTGTCAAATCTTGACTATTGTCCTGCAGTATGGTCGAATGTAACAACGAATAAACTGAAAAAATTACAAATGGTACAAAACAAAGCAGCACGTATAGCGCTTCGCTGTGAGTACAGAACTAATGTTGCAGCGATGCACAGTTGTTTAACTTGGTTACTTGTCAAACATAAATTACTCTGCTCACTCCTTGTATTCACTAGGAATATTCTTGTTACAAAGATCCCCTCAATTTTATATAACAATTTATCAATAAGTCTTGACAGACACAACCATTCCACCAGACATGCTTCTGCACGAGGTTTTACACTTCCAAAAGTGAGGTCGAATGCAATGAAGCGAACTGTCATGTTCCGTGGTATGCAGGAATGGAACTCTCTTCCCAGACATGTTAAGCAGGAGAATAGTAAATGCCGTTTCAAAATCGTGGTAAAACAACATTTTCAACCAAAGAAATTGACATTCCCTAATAGATAGTGTGTACGTAAATGAAAATGTATGTGTCTGATATTTTTATCTTGTATTATGAATTTGATTAGGGTTTTTATTGTTGTTTTAATTGTCTGTATGACATGTAAATGTTGTGAGTGTATAAGGGTTTTTATTGTTGTTTTAATGGTCTGTATGTCATGTAAATGGTATGAGTGTATAAGGGTTTTTATTGTTGTTTTAATTGTCTGTATGACATGTAAATGTTGTGAGTGTATACGTCTGTAACTGTATTTTATGTGTTATGGACCCCAGGAAGAATAGCCCCAGCACTGCTGTGGCTAATGGGGATCCAAATAAACTTAAACTTAAACTCCGACTCACCGAGACCTTGAATCAGGGTCCCCACCAAACCGAGACTGTGATCCCCAACTAGGGATGGGTATCGTTAGGATTTTATCGATACTACTACTCTTATCGATACTGCTTAACGGTTCGGTACTTTATCGATACTCTTATCGGTTCTTTTTGGTTCTTTTTTTGCAAGAAAAAAAGACAATTAATTAAGAACAGAATCAACATTGCTTTATTATTTATAAATACAACTTTATAAATAAGTATTATAAATAAATATAATTTCTTCAGCAACAGCAGCAGCAATGTTCTTTTATATAACTTTATAAATAAATATAATAAATTAATATAATTTCTTCAGCAACAGCAGCAACAATGTTTTAAATGTGTCTGACTCTGAATTATAGACTTTTTATAATAAACAACAAATGCAAAAGGCTAACAGAACTGTGACACTGGTTCACCCTATCCTCTGTCATCCTTCCTCTAGCTGCTAGGGATAAAGGACTTTGGGTGGTGGAGGGAGGTAGAGGGAGGATGTGGTGGCCCTGGGCTCACTGGCCTGGGACATAGTGGCTGACGCCTCAGCTTGACGATCTATACAAAGTTTAGATTGTAGTATTTGTAGCTAAACAATTGTTTTGTTTATTAGCCTATTTGTAATAATTCGTTATTAGCCTAGGCAACTCCGTATCTTGGCTTACGGTTACGGCTGCAGTGGATGCAGATGGAACACTGCGCGCAAGGCAGTCGAATACGCGCATTTCTGCACACTAATATCATGTTTTGCCAACAGATGTTTTGATAAATTGATTTGCTCGTATTGCCACCCTTACTGGCAAATGTTTTGTTGCACTTGTGGCAACGTGCATTGTCGGCATTGACCCTTGTAAAGTATATCCATACTTTAGAACGCTTCGCTCTATCCGCCATGATCACGACTCAGTGCATGCAGAGCTGCTGTCTGTGTGCAGAGCGCTATAGCACGGGGCGTCGGGGACTTTCATTAAGGAGTACCCGTATGTAGTACCCGGATGTCTATGTGTAGCACTAGCGAGCGACTCGCGAGGAGTGTGTGTAATAATTGACTCGCTGGCTGCGGCTCGCTTCTCGTGCAGAGACAGAGAGGATCGTTCGCAACTTTTAAATAATAATAATAATAATAATAATTTCTCTAGAGTATCGATAGCAATACCGAGGACGTCAGAGCTTATAAATACTCCGGTATTTTCTAATATAGTACCGGTTCCCGTTTAAAACCGGGGTCCGGGGGGCATCCCTATCCCCAACCCACCACAACAGGGCCCAAACTGCCCCATCCCATATGGACACACAAAAGAAACAGAGACAACAAAAAGCAACCTACAAAATTAAGACTACACATGGACACTCGCTCGCTCTGAGAGGTAACATTTTCCCAAAAGAGCTCAACAGGAGGACATTCCCAGTACATATGCATAAATGTTCCGGTGGCACCGTTTGGACACAAGGTACATCGAGAGTCAGGTCTGAGACCCATTAGATTCAATCGTCTAGGGGTCAAATAAGTCCTGTGAACAAAATGTTGATGAATCTGTTGGTGATCTGGGTTGCGTGAGGATAGCCGAAAGTTTTCCCAGACTGCATCCCAATCAAAATCTACATCCAACTCCGGGACATCCTTTCTCCAAATCGTATCCAGGGGGAGGTCTTTATATGAGGACATAAGTAAATGGCGATAAAAGGCATAAATGAAGCCTCTCGATGTCTCTTTGTCATAAAATAATTTGTGAAAACGGTGATGCACTAGTGGAACGTCCCATGGAACGCCATGAGCTTTCAGAGCTGCTCTTATTTGTAAATAAAAGAAAAAGAAGGTTCCGGGAAGATCATACCCGTTGGATAGATCCTGGAAAGAGCGGAGACCAGAGTTATCAAAGATATCCCCCAACGTGTGGATGCCTTTCTTTTCCCATATAGGGTACCTAATAGGTTGTTGTCCAATAAGGAGAAGATTGTTATTAAATAGAGGGGAATGCGTGTGTCATTGATGGAGGTTAGTACCCACTTTCTGGGTGTCACGCCAAGTCTGGATCACATGTGTGATAAGAGGGCCAAATCGTAATTTGCATTGCTTAATTGATATGTTGGTATACACAATATCCTGAAGTCTATATGGGGACACCATCTTCTCCTCCAATGGTCGCCAGGACACGGCTGCCTGAGCGTCAAACCAAGTGATCAGAGGTCTCAGAGAAAAAGCTTGAAAATAATATTTAAAGTCTGGAAATGCTATGCCCCCATTGAGTTTACTCCTCTGGGCAGTGGATCTCTTCAAGCGCGGGCGTTTATTGTTCCAAACGAATTTATATGAGGCAGAGTGCAATTTCTGCCAGTAACCAACAGGAGGAGGTAACGGAAGCATGGAGCTGATAAAGTTAATTCTGGGTAAAATATTAATTAATTAATAATTAAGTTTTTTTATTTGGACCATCTGTTGAAGTCATTCATAATCCTGTCACCCAAACTGGAGTAATTATACTTTACCGTCTGGCTAATAGTGGGGAATATTTCAATCCCGAGACATTTAAAGTGCTCCACCATAAGTATGTTTGCAGGTAGGATGGTAGCCTTCGCAGGCTCATTAAATGGAAGAAAAGCTGATTTTGGCCAGTTGATCTTAAAGCCGGACAGGCTGCCAAACTCATCTATCATGCTGAGAAGATGAGGTAGAGAGGGATTCTGCATAAACAGGAGTACATCATCTGCGTATAAGCTGATATGGTGATGTGTGCCCTGAATTGAAACAGGAGATATAATTTGGGATTGTCTTATGTATTGAGCTAGAGGTTCGAGGGATAAGGCGGACTAAGAGGACACCCCTGTCTAGAAGAGCGCGAGACAGAGAAGAGTGGCGAGCAGAACTTCCCCGTTAAGATCATGGCCGAAGGCCCTGTGTAGAGACCTTTGATCATATGAATGAAACCCTCACCCAACCCCATCCTTCTAAGAACTGCCCACAAGTAAGACCACTCCAATCTGTCAAAGGCCTTCATTGCGTCCAAGGACATGACCGCTGTAGGGACTGCAACATCCTTGCTGGCATCAATCACGTGCAGTAACCGTCTGATGTTGTCAGTAACCAGGCGGCCTCTTATGAAGCCGGTCTGATCAGGGTGAACTAGAGATGTCATATGCTTTTGAAGTCGGGTGGCTAGAACCTTGGCATATAGCTTAAAGGGGAGATGTTGCATAGCGATATAAACATAGTCATAGCATCAAATTAGTATTTAGATAAACCACAGAAAAAATCACGTTATAAAAATAAGCCGTTTCTAAGAAAAAACTATTTGTTATGCTTATGTCCCTTCGTGTAGAATTTATCAACCAGTGCGCTGCCATGTTTGTTCATGTTAAATGCTGACGTCACGGAGATGGTACTGGCAGTATTATACTGTAGGTCTAACACAGGCATTCTCAAAGTCCGGTCTAAATTATCTAATCTAATCTTAGAAATTAAGTAAAGTGAATAGTACTGGGTGTTAAGCATAACAGTATCTAAGTTAATTTACTTCTGACCATTATAGTCAAAGTGTTTTCCTATGAACTGAAACTTATAAGATGTTCTCAGTGTTCAGTTATTAGCCAACAGCTGCAAAAACGAATGATGTCAATTATGTTATAAGACATTGATATCAGGAGCTATCTGTAGCTACTGCTAGCCGGCTAGATAACGTCAGACAACGCCTCATGTATTAAACTAAAGTGAATAGTTTACTGGGTAATTTTGTTTAAACAGTGAGCTAACGTGAGCTAACGTTAGCTACCTAGCTAACAGAGGTCTCATTCACTCGACTATTGCCGGAGCATTTGTTGATATCAGGAGCTATCAGTAGCTAGCCAGCTAGATAACATTAGACAATGCCTCATGTATTAAAGTTTAAACTAAAGTGAATGGGTTATTTTGTTTAAACAGTAACGTTAGCTAGGCAGCTAACGTTAGCTCACGGAACGATAGCTAGTTAGCCAACAACTGCGAAAACAAATGCCAAAATGATTATCAGACGTTGATATCAGGAGCTATCAGTAGCTAGCCAGCTAGATAACGTTAGACAATGCCTCATGTATTAAACTAAAGTGAATAGTTTACTGGGTCATTTTGTTTAAACAGTGAGCTAACGTGAGCTACCTAGCTATCTGAGGTCTAATGCACTCGACTATTGCCGGAGCATTTGTTGACATGGGTCTGGGAGGGGGAGGGGCAAGGCGTGCAGCAGCCAATAGCCTTGCAGCTGGAGGCTACTCGCAGCAGCAGCAGCTGTGTGTGAGAGAGAGAAGAGAATTGGATCATGTTTTTCGGGTGTGTCATCGATCGGTTTTCACGATCTGCGAAAATAAAGCATTATCGGAATTCACCAATCTCATATTTATACTGAATATCGACCGATACCGATCGCTGGCCGATCGATCGGGGCATCCCTATTCACGACACTCCATATTTACGTAGCTATCTAACCAGCCAGCCCAAACCATCACCGTGACGTCACCATCAAAATGCCTCCGCCCATGGCCAAACCGGGGTAATTACATTTGAGTTTTCAGACAAATAAGCAGGATTTCACATTTGATTATAGGACCCTGTCTTACCCAAGGTACACAACAAACAAACTAGGCTCATATTGTTCAACGCTTCATCTCCCCTTTAAGATCGGCTCCGAGGAGACTTAGGGGCCTGTAGCTGCCACATTCAGTGGGGTCCTTATCTTTCTTGAGTAAAACAGATATAAGCGCCATATTGACATCTATGGAAAAATTGCCCTCTTTGATTGAGTGTAAAATCATTGAGAGTAATAAGGGACCAAGTACATCCCAGAATGCGAGATAGAGTTCCGGTGGAATGCCGTCCCATCCGGGAGCCTTGCCCCGTTGCATATCCGCAATCGCCTCTCTAAGTTCAACTAGCGTGATAGGTGCAGCTAACAGCTTCCGAGATCTGTGGTAGGTTGATTTGATTAAGAAAGTCCTCCAGTCCTCCAGTGATCAAAGACCACTTCTGACTTGTACAGGTTGGAATAAAAAGAGCGAAATGTATCATTCATCTTTTTGGCGTTGGTGGTTACCTCCCCCTGTTGGTTCTTAATGGAGGGGATATCCGCAAATTGCTCACTGGCACGTATCTTCATAGCTAGTAGGTGACTAGGCCTGGAGCCGTGAAAGTAGTAGTGCTGTCTTGTTCTGTGCATCTTAAATTCAGACTGTTGTCTTAAAATGGAGTTAATCTCTCTTTTTTTTTTAAACATAATCAATTCTGGAAAAGGTCTTATGTCTCGATGAGAAGAAGGAGTAATCTCTCGCAGATGGGTTGAGCGAACGCCATATATCAATTACCCCCGTGTCCTTAGAACAGGCCTGTAGGGCTGTGGTAGCTTGCTTCTGATCAGAGGTTTCAGCGTGATTGGATCTATCAATCAATGGATCCCAAACTGCATTAAAATCAGCTCCTACTATTAATGAGTAATCAGGTAGTTTCAACATAGCTGCAGTGAGTACAGCATAAAAGTTAGCGTCATACAGATTAGGGGCGTATGCAGAAATCAGCGCAATTTTCCGGTTAGAACATTCTATTTTAGCAATAGTAATTCGACCATCTGCATCAGACCACACATCTAACAGTTTAATATTCAAATTTTAATTCGATATTATGGCTACCCCTCGGGCCTTGGTGCTAAAAGAAGAAGAACTTATGTTATGGTAAAATCTATTTGCCAGTTTTGCGTTGTCCGCCAATAAAAGGTGCGTTTCACTCAGTAAAGCAAGGTCCACTTCCTTCCTTTTTAGCCAGGTTAGTACACTTGTGCGTTTATGCGGTATATTGATACCCCCTCTATTCCAGATCAAGATATTCAAATTAGCCATAGTCTAAAAAGGCTGCAGTATGACTGAATGTAATTCGTTTGGAGTAGAACACTATAATAGATACATATCCACTTGTTAAGGTCCTATTGAGTTCCGAGTGTGAGCGTGAAAACAAAAATAAAACAGAGCGAGTCGACTGGAAAGAACAACAACACAATTCCCCATTCCCTCCCCCCTCCCCCCATCAGAATAATTGTCCGGTATCGATCAAACATCAGTCGGTTACTTTGACCGAGCACAGCAACCACAACAACATTATGTAACTTAACCATACCAATAACTTGTAAGGTATATTGTAACAATTTAGAAAAAAGGAACCCACTTCACTCAACTGAGAGAAGAAATCTAGAGTTCAATGCGAAGTTCAAAGTGCAGACGATAAAAACAGGTGCATTAAAACAGCTTGTCTGTCAGCTTGTCTGAGTTAAACTTGAAAAAAGGGCAACATCGTCGTTGAGATAATACAGTGGAGACGAACCTTGAGTGTTATCGTTCAGCTTGAGCAAAAAGTCATAGTAGGCACGTGGCAATGGCAATGTTAGCTAGGAGAGCTGGACAACCAGCACGCCCCGAGCTTAGCTTAATCAGGCTCAGGGCCTGTTATACCCTGATTCACGTAGGCAGCTCCGCCGAGAAAGGACCATCCCCCTCGACCGGCAGATACGTTAAAACATAGTTTGTTTGAGTGAAACTTGTGAAATACAGTTCGTCCAAGTGCAACTTGAAAAAAGACACTATGCATAACAATCTATGCGAAGTTCAGTGCGGAGTTCAATGTTCAGACAATAAAAAGGCAAATGCGTTAAAAAGCACAGGTCGTCTGAATTATACTTGAAAATAGTCAGTATGCATACCCGTTGCTGGAGTAATACAGTAGATAAACCTTGAATGTTACCGTTCTGTTGGTCCGAAAAGCTGCGGTAGGCGAGTGGTAGCGATAGTGTTAGCTTGGATAGCCGAAAAATAAGCACGGCTCGTACTTAGCATACCAATGCTCCGAGGCCTGTTATTCCCCGATGCCCGTTGCCTGCTCCACCGGGGCTGGCTCGCCACCCTCAGTCGGGGGGGGGCACCGTGCCGCGTCGGAGGAAACTCTCCGCCTCGGACGGCGCCGTGAACAGGCGGTTGCAGGAAACAACTCTGTGGCCCATCTTGACTTTCAAAGTTGCAGGGTATAGTAGGTAAACCTCAATGCCCTTCTCACAAGCGACTCCCATAGCCTTGGAGAAGGCTCTGCGACGCTTGGCGGTGTAATCGCTGAATGATAGGGTATGATTACCAACGGTTGGAGGGTGTTTCCTGGCCTCTTGGAGAATAGTCTGGCGTATAGTGAACCGCAGGGAGCAGAATATAAAGGCGCATGGACGTTCGCCCCTTCTCCGGGGGACAGTTCCTGTAGATTCTATGCGCCTGCTCAATCTCGGGTAGAATGACGGTCGGAAACCATTGGGGTATCATCCTTTCAAGGTACCGATTCGGCGCGTCGTCCTCGATGTTTTCGGGCAAGCCATATATGTGCTGATGTTGCACCTTCTATTCCGGTCCTCTAGGTCAGCCATCTTATGTTCATAAACAAGCAACTTGTCTTCTATCGCCGAGATTTCGGTGGAGTTGGTCTCAGTGATAGCCGTCACCATGGTCAAACATGGTCCTCTTCCACTCCAGTGAGCCGCGCGGTCGTGCTAGCTACTTCCTCCTGGAGCGAGTCCAGTCGACTCGTTAGCTTCAGCATGCTAGCTTCATGTTCAGCACGGAACAGAGTCCTAATAGATTCTCCGTCCACCTCATTTAACGTTCCAATCTTGTTCGGTATTTGTTTAGTCATAACTACGATGTACAATGTAAGCATATGGCGTAAAATTAACATCGTTATCAATATTAATGTGAAGTGGTCACGTAGCCCCGAAAAATCAAGCAGCCATGATCCTGAGCGGAACCGGAAGACTCTAGTGGTTTGTTCTGTGTATACTGATTTCTGAAGTTATAGTGATGAAGAAACTACCACTTTACTACCACATTTATACCACTTTACAACCATGTTACTACCGTGTTACTACCATGTTACTACCGTGTTACCATCACCACCACCACCACCACCACCACCTCCACTACCAGCACTACAATTTCGATGTAGTAGAAGTAGTAGTAGTAGTAGTAGTAGTAGTAGTAGTAGTAGTAATATAGTAATAGCAATAGTAGTAGTGGTAGCAGTAGTAGTAGTAGTAGTAGTAGTAGTAGTAGTAGCAGTAGTATAATAATAGTAGTAGATTAGTAATAGTAGTAGTAGTAGTAGTAGTAGTATAGTAATAGTAGTAGTTGTAGTATAGTAGTAGCAGCAGTAGTAGTAGTACTAAATGTATAGTAGTAGTAGTAGTAATTGTTACGGTTGGGTAGGTGTGTTGGACCCAGGTCGGCCTTCAACACCATCATCCCGCACATCCTGGAGCATCAGGTGTCCCTGCTGCAGGTGGATAACGGACTTCCTGACAAACAGGACATAGCGGTTGAAGCTGGGAATCAACATCTCCGATCCCAAGTCCATCAGCACTGGCTCCCCACAGGGCTGCGTTCTGTCCCCACTACTATTCTCCCTGTACACAAACAGCTGCGTCTCTCTGCACCCCCGTAATTCATTATAGTTCATTGTAAAATAGCGACAGCAGTGTAATTATTGTCAAACCCAAATAGCATTTGGAATAGGTCTCTTTCCGAATGAATGCAGCATGGTTTATCTATATAGCGTTATCGGAATACTATACAGGATGCGCTGACTGCTCTCCGTGGGGAGCTGTTTTCAGAGATAGGACAGTCTATTTGCAGAGAGAACATAATATTAACTAGAGTCCGCTACCCGAGACACCCGCTACCCTCCTTGATTTGTACCACAATTTGGGATCCAAATTGGAGCGTGGAACAGAACACACAAATGCCACCCCCATGCACATTCAAGTCCTCTCCACCCTCGGGTCTTTGGTAGTGTTGCGTTGCTGATGTCAAAGCTGGTTGCACGCTGTTTTAATGACGGCACGTGCGCGCGCTCCCATGCATGCGCATAAATGTTCCCTCGCATAAACACAGAGTTCAGAGTTCAGAGTTCAGAGTTTTTATTTGCCACATGGAATAATACAATCATAGTTTCTTCATTAAAAAAAATCATAAATAGCCATTCCATGGACAAAAGGAGCAGGAAGAAGAATAAATCTTATAGTTACCTGCCCCTTATTCCTAAACTAACATGTATTTTCTTAATGGTCGGCGTATAACCTTATTTACACAAATAATCATTTATACCATTATAAAAGAAACACAATCCATTGTTAAACAAGAAACATTTAAATAATAATAATAATGATAAAGAATAAAGAAGAAAAGAAAGAGAAGAGAAAAAAAAAATATCTCACTATTCAGATCACATTGCCTCTACGAATGGAATGTAACACATTTCATTCACAAGTTTTGTGTGAATGTATCTGAGAACGTATTTGAACACACCTAATGACCGGCGCTATTGTTATGCGAAGTAGTACTTAGCGAGTTGGCGCATCAGTCGAGTGCAGCGCATTCCGGTTGCACCCCGTCCCATGAGCAACGCACCTCTGGTCTTTGGCCACCGGCACGGTCCATCGTGATATATTGGAGATGGATCGAGCAATAGACTGTTACTGTACCACCCATGTAGCTGTCAAAGCTCCATCACAAATTCAGTTATGTGAATAGAAAGGGATTCCACAGTCAATGTTGCGATGCGCATTTGGCTGATACATGTCATTGCTGGTGATCGGGAGGAAGGCATGCATTTATATTGAATTCAATAGTAATGTTACTTATTACTGGAGCATCTGTAATTAAAATATCGCTTAAATGCAGGTGATCGGGGTTATCCACTGAAGCCATAGTTAATGACTCTGACCAACCCAACGTACGACCCAACAGGAGTGCAATTATAACGGGTTCATGCGCGAACAAGAGCCCTCCAAACGAGAATTAAATATTGTTTAAAATAAAAAGCAAAATACTATTATTTTGTGTGTCATGTTTCCAAATAAGATTGGTCACAATGAAATGCTTTCTAGCGTACATTTTTGTTTGTTAGAATAGATTACCTCCGTTGAAACTTCACTGAGAGCGAGATGTTTCAAGTCCGCTTAGTCCATTATTCTACATTCCATGGGGGTGTTTCATTACCATATATGGTTAATTAAGGGCGGTTCAGTATGCAAATGCTTACAATCATGCACGAGCATAGACGGTAAGAACATTGGTATTTATCAACACAGAGTGTGTGTAGGACCTGTGCACGCAGGTTGATAAATCCCGATTTTTCTGTGCGTAGAGACATTCTAAATTCCGTGCTTAGGAGCAAAAATAGAACACTTTCTACGCATTATTGATAAATGAGGGCCCTACTCAGTGGCGGCCGGTCGAATGCACATTTGGGTGGGCGCACGGGGTAGGGGGAGGCGGGGGGTGAAGGGGGGGGGATTCCTCATTTCACTGCACGCCTTGTGTATGTATGTGACAAATAAACCTCTTGAATCTTGCCATATTCAATCAGTTTCAGTAACTACAGTGATTTGTGTTATTATTCTAATTTGTAACCTGTCCTGTCTAAATGTTTAAATGTTGAGCGATTTGCAGTGTCTAATTTCCCACGGGATAATAAAAGTATTTCTATTCTATTCTATTTCTATTCTATTCTATTCTATTCTACAGAACAGTACATATTGTTAGACTCACTTGTTGTTTTGTTGGAACGAGCCTCGAGCCGCTGCGTTAACCCTTTGAGAAGCTTTTGTGGTCCGGGCTTGAACTTTCCATGATAAAGTGTGTGTCCATATAAATCAATTTGTTAGATCCAACACTGTCTGAATGTACAGTATCTCGTGATGATCTCTCCAACTCCTGAGAATACACTTCTTATTACCGAACCACGAGCCTAGCTAAGCTAACTCATGATCTGAAATGAAAATACTACTGGCTCCTCCTCCAAGCATTCTTTTCTGTCTGATGACTGACGACGTGACGAGTACAGTGGCGCAGAGCTTGCTTCGAGCGCTAGAAAATGCGCCCCAAGACATCATATTTGAAGACCCTGATAGGTGAAATGTATTTGCTTGACCTATTTACATTGGCTGCGAGGATACAGTGATGCTCACAGTGTGTGCGTTACGTATATGCGCCCAGCTTTGGAGGTATACTCTCTATCAGGAGAGAGAGTGACATCATGTGAATTACGCACAAAACAATGATTTATATTTGATATATTAACATTATTGTGCATTTGAAACACAAACATACTTACAATTTGTAATTATTATTCATTTTAAACATGTTTAGTTTATTTTTAGTGGTCCAAAAATCTAAAATCAATTCTTCTCCTTCTCTCTTCACCAGGGGGGCCAGCGCCCCAGCGCCCTCTATCGGCCGGCCGCCACTGGCCCTGCTGCCTCCTCGGCATGACACTCTCCCAGGATCTAAAATGGGAGCTGAATACCATCGCTCTCAATAAAAAGGCCCGGAAGAGGATGTTCTTTCTACGTCAACTGAGGAAGCTCAGGCTGCCGAGGACCATGATGGTCCAGTTTTACACCGCCATCATCCAGTCCATCCTCACCCTCTCCATCATCACCTGGTTGATCGGCTGCTCCCTTCCCTCCTTCGAGTCCCTACACTCCACCAGGGCATTGAGGAGGGCGAGGAAGATCATGGCAGACCCCGCTCACCCGGGTCATAACCTTTTCACCATGCTCCCCCACGGCAGGCGGCTACGGCTGCCCAAGACACTTACAGTAGGTCCGATAGACCAGTTTCTTCCCCTCAGCAGCTCACCTGGTAAACGAGTCAGGTGTCCCCCTGCTCCACCCCCCCTCTATGGCGAGCTGCTAGGGCTGGACTTTTGGACTTGAACTTTGTGCTGCACTGTATACATGTCCCCAACCACTGCACTTTATTGTCTTATCGTTGTCTCACTGTTCTGTCCTGTTTTGCACTTTATAACTATTTATTTATTTATTATTATGTTATTCTTATTTGTGAAAAAAAATTATGCACTGTAATGTCGAATCACGTTCCATTTGTATATACAATATGGTGAATCAAGTAATCTGAATCTGAATCTGAGGTGCAGTGCAGAACAGACACAACGAGTGACAGATATTGATTTTCGAATTTGAGCACTGCTCCTTTAGTTCAAGTAGCTCAATGATACGCATCAGTGGACAAAATAAAGGGGAGAAAGTAAGTCTCCAAAACACGCTAAATAATCATAATAACAAACAATGTAGGCCTAGTCTACACAATAAACCAGGGAAAATAAAGGGGAGAAAACAAGGTCTCCGAAACACGTTAAATAATAAACATGTCAAACGATGTATGTGTGTATCTTACTGCATATATGCAGATATGCAGTAAGATACACTTTCAATAAGGAATTCAAAAGGCAATCAAAATTACACGACACTAAGAACACATAGCGAACTTACTTATCCTCCGTGGCAAGGAGCGATAAAGCTTACACAGGTAGGTATTACTCACGGACAGTTTGGCGAGCGACTGACAGTGTTACGGTAACACGGAAGAGCATATAAAGCCACCTTAACTAGACACACCAGGTGCCAATTAATGCAATTAGGGCAGATAGGTAAATTACCACCAGGTAATGCTTTGCTCCCTGAGGTAGCAAAACCCCAAACGTTACAGTAATAGTAATAGTAGCAGTAGTATAGTAATAGTAGTAGTAGTAGTAGTAGTAGTAGTATAGCGGTAATAGCAGTAGTAGTAGTAGTAGTAGTAGTAGTAGTAGTAGTAGTAGTAGTAGTAGTAGTAGTATAGCGGTAGTAGTAGTAGTAGTAGTAGTAGTAGTAGTAGTAGTAAAGTAGTAGTTGTTGTTGTTGTAGTTGTAGTTGTGGTTGTTGTTGTTGTTGTTGTTGTTGTTGTTGTTGTTGTGCCAATGCCACTATTATATGTAGCCCCATATAGGAAAGATGTATACAAATATTACAATATGGTCTGAATCAACATATGATTATTACAGAGAATGTAGAGAATCTGCCATATATGTCTGGGCAACCACCTAATGTAACACAATAGCAGTATCAACAACATAGATGAAATTATATCCGAAGGCAGAAACGATATATGTTTCTTAGTAAGCTTTCTGAAGGCAGAAATAATATGTTGTTTCTCATAATTATTTTCTTTATGGAATATAATGTGAAGTAAAAAGATGTGTGGATTTGACTGATGTGTTTTGTTGCTGTACGGTCCACCCTAGTATTAACAGCTGCATGCCTGCTGTCCGCCAGCTGCTCTGTGCTACTGTACCGGCTGGCTCAGCGCTGGAATGTTCCAATGCGGATCCCCTATTCACACACAGACATGCAATACATACAGTCAGAAAGCCCTGAACCAGGCTTTCTCAGACTCAGGGCCAGGGAGCGTAGTCCCGGCTGGTTACCTGGTATGGCAAAAGAAAATTATAGTATACATTTTGTCTGAAGTGGCCCCTGAAGGTGGCAGTGTTATTTCTTATTGGGCCCCAGGACAGTTTGAGCAAAAACTGTGAGAGGTGCTCTTCTAACGCCCATACAGTTCATGGGAATTCTGTAATGGGGATGTGGACTCAGGATTTATTTCTGATAAGAGACCCTTTGCTACAGTATATCAATCAAATGTTACTGTGTACTGGAGATCCACTTGTTCTATTGTTTTCTGAGCACATGCTGAGAGCAGTAATGATCACGTTAGTCTATTGAGGCCTGAATAACAATCTTCTTTCATTAATGGCATAAATAAACCTTGTGTAAAAGGAAAACGTTGATCAGTACCATGCAAATGTTTCAAAATTTTTTATAAAAATGTCAACATTCATTCATGGATTGTAGATATTCTATCTGTAACTCTAATGTTGGCCTGTCAAATATTTGCCTTTTGGGGGCTGTTGTCCTCCTTGCCTCGCTGGGTCGATGCCCTGCTTGACGATGAACCGGCCCATTGAGAGTTGCCCATTTGGCGTGGTTTGAAAAGACTGGTTTGCAGAGGGCCTCGGCCTCCTTGGATACCGGACACCAGCTCACTGGATCGGCGGTGATTGGCATTGTTTCTCCCCCCTACGATGGCCCCATCTTTGTGAAAGAAAATCAGAAAGATGTGTAGCAGCCTGAATATTCTACAAAGTATTCAGTAGTGCTAACTAACTGTTACTTTCCCTGTGTGTGTATAACGTGTGATTTACAGTGTTCCTTTGGATAGCCTAACAGTGTTCCTTTGGATAGCTAGTGAGGTGCTACTCTTCTCCGCCTGCAGTATGGACTACTAACAATAACATTGAGCCCTTTTTCCCTTTCTGGAGCGGTCCTTGAGTGGGACCAGTGGAGGTTGCCAGCAGGGGGCAGAGTGGCAGTGGTGGCAGGTGGAGCAGTGGAGAGAAGCAAGCAACGAGGAAGAGGGAGTTACCTGGAGGCGAGGGGAGCAGGAAGCCCTCTTCGGCGTTGGACTTGGCCGTGAACAGTCACAGCCACAACGGGCGTGTGCTTTGGAATAGCCCCGTTGAAGAAGTTAACGAAGGAGAGCCCCGTTGGAACAAGCGGCGGGTGATGAGAAATACTTGCTAGTGACTGGTTATCCTAGAAGTATCAGCGATAGTGTGTGAGTAAGAGAAACCGAACCATAGGACTAACGTCTAGAGTTAACGAGACTAACGTCTAACGTTATCGGGTTATAGTAGTTACTGTGTGCGGTATAGTAGTATGCTGCTAGCGGCTCCGTCTGACTTGAGTAGACTACCGGGCGCGCGGCGCTGAAGAGACCGGTGGTATAGCCAGCCATGTTGCGTTAGCAGTGTAACCGATATAGCAGGAGGGTGCGTCGAGACCCAAAGCTTAGCTGTGTTTAGGGTAGTCATAGTATTAGCTCGCGCGACAGAAGCACGGCTGGCTGTGCTCGCGGGATCGCAGACGCCATCTTGTCACCCGGACGAGCGGTGACAAGAGTGGGTCCGCCATCTTGGCTAAGTACTAACAGTACCACGTGTATCAACAGCAACGTCCATTGAAGTGAACACTAACAACCAGTGTCTAAGGGGTACCCCGAACAATTTAAGCCGGCTTAGGTTAGGTTTTCTTTTGGTAACGTGGGCCCACATTTACTTGGTTTTATTTTGTTATTTGATTATTTGGTTCTTGAATTCCCAATGTGTCTACATGTTATGCCTGGGTTCCCCTAGTACAAGCGGGGTGTTTTAATGTATTGAGCACTCTGTGCCTATGGTGGGAAGAGCTTCCCCTACATTATGATAACAAGAGCACCCGGTGCCATGTATTAAGGAATAACAGTGTAATGGATAACCTGCCCAGGCTTCAGTAAAGTAGACATAATTGGGATCATTGTGTGTGTCTGTTTCTTCAGGTTCCATTTGCTATTCTAACCCCTGGGTAAATATTGTGACTGCATAATTATTTAACCCTTACACCCCATTTACAGAATAGCATTTGAAGAGTCTATACAGGTGGTCAAGGAAGGGTACTGCTTAAAGGGAAGCCCAATAATACTATTGAACTGACAGTCACTGGGTGTGGGAGGGCTGTCGGAGGTACTGGGGGAAGTGAAAGTGTGTGGGGAGCTACTGCTGACCGCCTTGGAAGGCGAGGGAGACCAGAGTACCAGTCCCCAGGTTAGTAAATCCTGGGCCCCATCCACTCCAGCTGCAAGCCCTCCAGAACGACGTTCCGGGCCAAAGACGGGGGTACATATAGGTCCAATACTATAGTGTCCTACTACCCAGTGTCTGTGTACTACTACTCCCACAAGCAGGGATAATCCACCCTTCTACAGATGTATCCCATAATCTGTGATAAGGTCAAATGAGAGAATGAATGAATGAATGAAAACTTTATTTAACAGATTGCAGAATGGGTACAATACAGTACGGCTCAATACATACAATTGTTAAGGGGATGCAGACCTGAGAAAGACGTTTGTCTTGTTTCCATCAGGGTCCCCCATTTTCAATTCATATAGACATATATGACATACATGACATACAGATAGTCAGTACTGCTTCATCTATACATTTATGACATACCAGATTTGCAAATACAGTACTGTTTGTGATACAGAAGGAGTCAAGAAAAGGGAGTATATACATTTGACGTAGAAACTGTACATTGGAGGAGGTTGGGTGGGGGGGGGTTGGGTACATTGGGATATTGACAACCATACTGGGTAATTTACATTGGAGGTGGTTGGGGGGGGGGGGGGGGGGGCCGGGGGGCACACTGTATAAACAAGTAACACTGTACATTGAGGGGGGGGGGGAGGAGACACTGTACAAACAAACACAATTGTACATTGAACTATTGACAAAACCATACTAGGTAAATGACTGTACATTGGAGGGGGTTGGGTTAGGATATTTACAGGGGCCAGTGTTGAATTGCAGTCTCCCGTAGGTGTCCCTTGAGAGAGGTTTTGAAAGTGGGTAGTGATCCACATTCCTTTACAGCTTTGGGTAGGGCGTTCCACATTGATGTGGCATAATTGCGAAACGTGTTTAGTCCCTTATTTGAGCCGAATCTGGGTTTAACATGATTTGTGGAGCTCCCTCTGGTGTTGTGATCGTGGTATTCACTGACCTTTGGGAAGTATTTTGACATGTACATGGGTACCTTGGTCGTGTAGTGTATCTTGTAGACCAGGCCCATTGCAAGTTGTTGTACTCTGTCGTCTACTCTAAGCCATCCTAGGTTGTCAAAGTGGGCAGGGGTGAGGTGGGTTCTAGGAGTAAGGTCAAGCAGTAGTCTGACCAGTTTGTTTTGAGATGTTTGTAATTTTGTTTTTAGCGCCTTTGAGGTGCTTTGGTACCATGAGGTGCAAGCATAGTCGTAGTACCCCTGAATGAGTGCTCCTGCCAGAGTCTTCAGGGTGTTCTTGTTTACCAGAGAGGAGATCCGGTACAAGAATCGAGTTCGTTGGTTGACTTTTTTTATTACATTGGATGCCATTTTGTCACAGGAGAGATTAGCCTCTAGGATGGAACCCAGGTAGGTAATTTCATCTTTCCTTGTGACAATATTGTCACCCACTGTAACTGAGAAGCCGTCGGTCTTGCTGAGTTTGTTATTTGAACCGAAGAGAATGGACTCTGTTTTGCCCATGTGTAATGATAGTTTGTTATCAGCGAGCCATATGCAGATTCTGCCTAGTTCCGAGCTGAGGGTTTTTTCAACCTGTAACTTGTTCTTGTCAGAGACCAGCAGGGCTGAGTCGTCCGCAAACAGGAACAAGTTGCAGTCACAAGCTGACGACATGTCATTTGCATAAATTAGGAACAGTAGCGGTCCTAGTATGCTTCCTTGTGGAACACCACAGCTCACTGTGAGGGGGGGGGATAGGGTACCGTTTACCTCCACCATCTGTTCCCTCCCCTCAAGGTAGGATTGCATCCAGCTCACTGATAGACTATCAAAACCAATTGCTTTTAGCTTGTCAATCAGAATGGAGTGATTGACCGTGTCAAAGGCCTTTTGTAGGTCCAGCATGACCATGCCGCAGTATTTGCCTGCGTCCACCTCTTGTTTGATGTGGTCATTCAAATAGAGAAGGCATGTGTCAGTGGAGTGGGATGTTCTGAAGACAGATTGGAATTCGTAGATTAGATTTTTTTCCGCTAGGTACTTTTCGACCTGTTCGTAGACTATTTTTTCCATGACTTTCGAGATGGAGGTGAGAATAGAAACAGGGCGGTAGTTGCCTGGGTCTAATTTGCTGCCCTTTTTGTGCAGAGGGGTCACCCTCGCAATTTTGAAGTCCTTGGGGACGTGTCCCTGTTTTATGGAGAGGTTTATTATGTGTGTGATGATTGGTGTGATGGCGGCTGCTGAGTCTCTGAGGAATTTGGAGGGGATGTTGTCATGGCGAGAGATATTAACTCAATCTGATCGAAGCCACAATTTATTTTGTTCTTCTGTCATTTAGCCGTTTTGTGAAAGTTTTATTATTGGATTAACTATAGTAAAGGCACATTTAGTACGACACCGCAGCGACCCCTTGGTCTGTCTGCCATTGTTTTCCTGTCGAGTGCAAATAGCCATTAACACTTGGATCACTGACTTCAGGTGGTAAATGCAGAAAACCGGCTTGCTTGATGTGGGTGGTAATAAGATGATTGATTGATTGAAGAAGAACACAAAATGTTTTTTGGAAATAAAATAGGCCTATATAACTATAGGAACTATATAACTTCAAACGAGTAGCACTTGAGTAAATGTAGTTAATTTCCACCTATGTACTTTAATTGATTACCGTTATTCTTTAAAGAAAAAAAGAAGAAAAAAAAGGAAATTAAATATGGGCAACTCGTCATAGATAACAGAAGGAATATCTTAACTTGGGTCCATGAACAACCATGAACAGGACCATTTAGACCACTGGCTCTTTTTATCTGCAACTAACAGAGGTGCGTGCTGCACAACAACAGGGCCGGACAAGTGTTAAAAAGATAAAGAGCTCACGAGTTGAATGGCCAGTGACTTTTTCTCAGTGTCCCCGTCGATGAGGGGCGATGATGAAAGGGGGCCCGGGGGCAAGCAAAGCAAAGCAAAGCACAACCACTGTCCTCCGATCAGTCATCATGCTAATCCCCTAACTTGTGACGTCACTCGGTCTGTCTCCAAAGAGGGGACGCAGCGCTCGAGCCCTGTGGACTAGCCTGGTCGTTCTGTATCTCCCGGACGCACGCGCAACATCCCTCCCTCCCTGCGTGGCTGCTGCCCGGGCTCAACTTATTCATCGGATCCCAAACTTCGAAAGACATTTGGAACAACTGCAAAAAAAAAAAGAGGAAAAAGAGGAAAAAGAAAATGGGTGAGTTTTACTTCTAGAAACAAAGTGGTCTTGTTGATCCGTAGACAATTAACTCGCCATGACAACTAAATTAGAGCATATTATAGAGCTCTCCAATGTCATTTTTGACTTGCTTTTGCATCAGTGCGCCGACTGCTCAGTACTAGTGAATTCTAGATGATGCCGCAGTGGCCCAGTGGAGCCAGTGGAGCTATTCTGCGTGACCCGGTTCCATGTAAGTCAGTGTGGTGTATATGGAGCGAGCAACTCGTGGAAAGCGATTAGAGAGATAAGTCTATAAGGATTTCCTTTACTGTCAGCCGCAACTCTGCACAGTCAGGCAGCAGGAACACATCGACTGCGCTCCGATGGCTGGCGTTACCGTTATCTCAGCGGGTCATTGCTCGCTTTTTGATTAGCCAAACGTTTGCTGAATAATGACTGGAGTGTTCCATTGTTCTATTGTTCCGAAACGTTAATCAATGTGTTATTGTTTTGGTTGGTTGTTTGATTCAGTGAAGTCCAGGTGTCTCCCAAGTCATGATGATTGTTTTGTGCGTGGTTTTGATAAAGTTCGGCTTGGAAAAAACCATAAGTTGCTGTTGATAGTAATGCTGTTTATTTTTGTGTTTGTATTTTTGTATTTTATTAACACTATCCTATTATGATGGTTATGATGATCATGGATGTTGTTGCTGATAAATAACATCTCCAGGCAAGGGAATGCAACAGACAATATTGCTACAGAATGTTATGCTCCCATTAATGCATACTGTATCTCATATGCTAGGGCAGTTTTTCCTCCACTGATTGGGTTGGGGGGGGGGGGGGGGGTGTTGGATGGGCATAAACAAGGGATATGATACAAGGGATATGATACAAGGGGTATGATACATTCTCAGAGGGCATTGGACAAAGAACAACTTACACAGGGGAACACTGTTGTCTAATATATCTGGTCATGGGATGTGGTGGCTTCACAGACATGGACTGTAACAAAAACAAAATTGAGGTGTATGAGGAAAGTGGTGTAATTAGAATTGAGAGAACTCAACATTCTATGTATGTGTATGTGAATGTAACAATGGCTTCTGGCAGAGTTCTACAATTCCAAAATGAGATCATGTCAAATAAAAAAGCCTGTGGGCTTTATTGGGTCATTTAAAATCCTCAACAGTTTGTAGATGTGTACAGTATGTGATCACTGTCTTACACGTGAAACAGTATTCTGTATTTTTGTGATTATCAAATTAATCTTATCTAGTTTCAAGTTCAAGTTCAAGTTTCTTTAATAGTTGTCATACAGAAGTACAGAATACTTTCATACAAAATGCTTCTTACTGTTACGCTCCAGAGACTGTGCTATAGACAAGATAGTATCAAATAACATAGTATAGCATGTAATTTAGAAGTAGAAAATGAGGTCACAGTGTTCGGTATAGACATATGTACAATGTTCGATGCAGAATAGACGTAACTGAGTTACCATATGATATACAATACTATGCAGTGTACTAATGTACAGTACTATATAGTGCAAAGCAGAAATGGGATGAGGTACAATGCGCTACTATAAGGGTTAACTAGTTGAGGAACCACTGTGCAATGAACAACTATTGTAATCACAGATTGTATGTACCGGGGTTGGGGGGGGGGGGGGGGTTGTCTTGAGAATAGATCCCATGTTGTCCTCGGGACCCTGACTCACTCTCTGAAGTGTCAGGGCCCATCTGGGCTCCCTCCCCGGCGATGCCTGGGGAGCAGCGAGGTACTATGCTGCTGCGTATGTTTAGTGGCTTCTTAGAGATTCCTGGCAGCGCCGAGGCCAGTCGTCGTAGGGCTGTCTGCCAGATGGGAAGGCGGTTCGCTCCCAACTGCTCTTATTTACACCACACATATTCAAGGGTTTATATGACAAGGAGGGTTCCTAGAATTATTGCATGGGTAAGGGAGCGCATGGTTGGTTTACAGTTTTACTATATTGGGGGTGGGTTTTGCGCAAGGGATCGACACGGATGGTGAAACGGATGGCGGCAGTGGCCCGTGGAGTTGAAGTGAAGGCGAGGGGGAGGTCCAGCATAAGATGGTCTGGTCACGTGCTGAGAAGGGAAGAAGATGCATCCACTGAGAAAGCAAGGCAGACTGATAGGTATTTTCAGTTAATTTAATGTCTAATATTTTATATCCAGCTCCTCACCACGAGTGCATAGATCTCTGGAATGTGCCAGTAATGGGTCGAGTGACGACGCCGGCCAGGAACCCAGAATACTTTGACCTGTGTGACCTATAATGCATGGCTGTATCCAGGCACAGGCCAGGTTTATACTATGAGGAGCAAAACCAGATTCATCCTTAGACTACTACCATATACGACCAAGCCTGTCTGATCATCATTTTTAACCAGTGGCTCGCTAAATTTGGAACCCACATAGTATTTAAGCCATGATTGTGTCATCATTCTGGAGCCACACAGCCCCCATCCATGGAGGGCTGTGGTCTCCAGGACTGTTCCTCGTTCTCTGTGTTCCTGTGTCAATAAATACCATCGATTGACTTCACCTTCGTCTCCTGGCTCATCATATCAATCCAAAGAACTCAGTTTTATACTATCAAGACCAGCGGTGGGTGAAGAGGTGGATCGACTCTATATAACTATACTATAATATAATATCAAACAAGACATGGAAGCATTGGGGATGACAATGGAGACGCTATATTCTCATCCGACCTTGTGTGAAGGGACACGGATGTTGTGAGGTGACAGTACCTGTTGAGGTGACAGTACAGTACCTGTTGAGGTGACAGTACCTGTTGAGGTGACAGTACCTGTTGAGGTGACAGTACCTGTTGAGGTGACGGTACCTGTTGAGGTGACAGTACAGTACCTGTTGAGGTGACAGTACCTGTTGAGGTGACAGTACCTGCTGAGGTGACAGTACCTGTTGAGGTGACAGTACAGTACCTGTTGAGGTGACAGTACAGTACCTGCTGAGGTGACAGTACCTGCTGAGGTGACAGTACAGTACCTGTTGAGGTGACAGTACCTGTTGAGGTGACAGTACCTGTTGAGGTGACAGTACAGTACCTGTTGAGGTGACAGTACCTGTTGAGGTGACAGTACAGTACCTGTTGAGGTGACAGTACCTGTTGAGGTGACAGTACCTGTTGAGGTGACAGTACAGTACCTGTTGAGGTGACAGTACCTGTTGAGGTGACAGTACAGTACCTGTTGAGGTGACAGTACAGTACCTGTTGAGGTGACAGTACCTGTTGAGGTGACAGTACAGTACCTGTTGAGGTGACAGTACCTGTTGAGGTGACGGTACCTGTTGAGGTGACAGTACCTGTTGAGGTGACAGTACCTGTTGAGGTGACAGTACAGTACCTGTTGAGGTGACAGTACCTGTTGAGGTGACAGTACCTGTTGAGGTGACAGTACCTGTTGAGGTGACAGTACAGTACCTGTTGAGGTGACAGTACAGTACCTGTTGAGGTGACAGTACCTGTTGAGGTGACAGTACCTGTTGAGGTGACAGTACAGTACCTGTTGAGGTGACAGTACCTGCTGAGGTGACAGTACCTGTTGAGGTGACAGTACAGTACCTGTTGAGGTGACAGTACCTGCTGAGGTGACAGTACCTGTTGAGGTGACAGTACAGTACCTGTTGAGGTGACAGTACCTGTTGAGGTGACAGTACAGTACCTGTTGAGGTGACAGTACCTGCTGAGGTGACAGTACCTGTTGAGGTGACAGTACAGTACCTGTTGAGGTGACAGTACAGTACCTGTTGAGGTGACAGTACCTGTTGAGGTGACAGTACAGTACCTGTTGAGGTGACAGTACCTGTTGAGGTGACGGTACCTGTTGAGGTGACAGTACCTGTTGAGGTGACAGTACCTGTTGAGGTGACAGTACAGTACCTGTTGAGGTGACAGTACAGTACCTGTTGAGGTGACAGTACCTGTTGAGGTGACAGTACCTGTTGAGGTGACAGTACCTGTTGAGGTGACAGTACAGTACCTGTTGAGGTGACAGTACAGTACCTGTTGAGGTGACAGTACCTGTTGAGGTGACAGTACCTGTTGAGGTGACAGTACAGTACCTGTTGAGGTGACAGTACCTGCTGAGGTGACAGTACCTGTTGAGGTGACAGTACAGTACATGTTGAGGTGACAGTACAGTACCTGTTGAGGTGACAGTACCTGTTGAGGTGACAGTACAGTACCTGTTGAGGTGACAGTACCTGCTGAGGTGACAGTACCTGTTGAGGTGACAGTACAGTACCTGTTGAGGTGACAGTACAGTACCTGTTGAGGTGACAGTACCTGTTGAGGTGACAGTACAGTACCTGTTGAGGTGACAGTACCTGTTGAGGTGACAGTACCTGTTGAGGTGACAGTACCTGTTGAGGTGACAGTACAGTACCTGTTGAGGTGACAGTACCTGTTGAGGTGACAGTACCTGTTGAGGTGACAGTACCTGTTGAGGTGACAGTACCTGTTGAGGTGACAGTACAGTACCTGTTGAGGTGACAGTACAGTACCTGTTGAGGTGACAGTACAGTACCTGTTGAGGTGACAGTACCTGTTGAGGTGACAGTACCTGTTGAGGTGACAGTACAGTACCTGTTGAGGTGACAGTACCTGCTGAGGTGACAGTACCTGTTGAGGTGACAGTACAGTACCTGTTGAGGTGACAGTACAGTACCTGTTGAGGTGACAGTACCTGTTGAGGTGACAGTACAGTACCTGTTGAGGTGACAGTACCTGCTGAGGTGACAGTACCTGTTGAGGTGACAGTACAGTACCTGTTGAGGTGACAGTACAGTACCTGTTGAGGTGACAGTACCTGTTGAGGTGACAGTACAGTACCTGTTGAGGTGACAGTACAGTACCTGTTGAGGTGACAGTACCTGTTGAGGTGACAGTACAGTACCTGTTGAGGTGACAGTACCTGTTGAGGTGACAGTACCTGTTGAGGTGACAGTACAGTAACGTCACGGTGACCAATTGCAGCCACTCTTATTGTCTGGGACCAAATACGGCCACGCCCCACTCCCAGCAAAAAGTGGGAATCTCTAGAATGGGTTTGGGGCGGCGCTGTATACGGAAGTAGCTCTCAAGGTGACGATTAGACAACACTTTTTTGTTGTCAGTAGATGGCAGCATTGGTTTAAAATTAAAGGCTGAAAATGTTGAGAACTACAACACTGCATTTCCCAAGAGCGTTAGCACAGGTCGCAGGTCACTGGGATGGGTCTATATTCTCCGACGTGATCTGAACAGCGTTAAACTATTACTGCAACCTCGGTATAGCGACCGCGAATGGCCAACTAATTATCTTAACAAAAGTGCGCTGGTAGCATTACATATGTTGTCTAAAGGGGGACATATGGTACAATTTAAGATTCTAATGATAATCGGCATATAAAGGACAAGATAAAGCATCGTTAATTTGTAAGAAACCTCAATGAAAACGGCGCAGGGTGCTATTGTTATGAAAATGTGATAGAATCCTATGAAAATGTGGACGCACTTGGCCTACGTTCCGTTACCTGCTGAGGTGACAGTACCTGTTGAGGTGACAGTACCTGTTGAGGTGACAGTACCTGTTGAGGTGACAGTACAGTACCTGTTGAGGTGACAGTACAGTACCTGTTGAGGTGACAGTACCTGTTGAGGTGACAGTACCTGTTGAGGTGACAGTACCTGTTGAGGTGACAGTACAGTACCTGTTGAGGTGACAGTACAGTACCTGTTGAGGTGACAGTACCTGTTGAGGTGACAGTACCTGTTGAGGTGACAGTACCTGTTGAGGTGACAGTACAGTACCTGTTGAGGTGACAGTACAGTACCTGTTGAGGTGACAGTACAGTACCTGTTGAGGTGACAGTACAGTACCTGTTGAGGTGACAGTACAGTACCTGTTGAGGTGACAGTACCTGTTGAGGTGACAGTACAGTACCTGTTGAGGTGACAGTACCTGTTGAGGTGACAGTACCTGTTGAGGTGACAGTACCTGTTGAGGTGACAGTACCTGTTGAGGTGACAGTACCTGTTGAGGTGACAGTACAGTACCTGTTGAGGTGACAGTACCTGATGAGGTGACAGTACCTGCTGAGGTGACAGTACAGTACCTGTTGAGGTGACAGTACAGTACCTGTTGAGGTGACAGTACAGTACCTGTTGAGGTGACAGTACCTGTTGAGGTGACAGTACAGTACCTGTTGAGGTGACAGTACCTGATGAGGTGACAGTACCTGCTGAGGTGACAGTACAGTACCTGTTGAGGTGACAGTACCTGTTGAGGTGACAGTACCTGTTGAGGTGACAGTACCTGTTGAGGTGACAGTACCTGTTGAGGTGACAGTACAGTACCTGTTGAGGTGACAGTACCTGTTGAGGTGACAGTACCTGTTGAGGTGACAGTACCTGTTGAGGTGACAGTACAGTACCTGTTGAGGTGACAGTACAGTACCTGTTGAGGTGACAGTACCTGTTGAGGTGACAGTACAGTACCTGTTGAGGTGACAGTACCTGTTGAGGTGACAGTACAGTACCTGTTGAGGTGACAGTACCTGTTGAGGTGACAGTACAGTACCTGTTGAGGTGACAGTACCTGTTGAGGTGACAGTACCTGTTGAGGTGACAGTACAGTACCTGTTGAGGTGACAGTACCTGTTGAGGTGACAGTACCTGTTGAGGTGACAGTACCTGTTGAGGTGACAGTACAGTACCTGTTGAGGTGACAGTACAGTACCTGTTGAGGTGACAGTACAGTACCTGTTGAGGTGACAGTACAGTACCTGTTGAGGTGACAGTACAGTACCTGTTGAGGTGACAGTACCTGTTGAGGTGACAGTACCTGTTGAGGTGACAGTACCTGTTGAGGTGACAGTACCTGTTGAGGTGACAGTACAGTACCTGTTGAGGTGACAGTACCTGTTGAGGTGACAGTACAGTACCTGTTGAGGTGACAGTACCTGATGAGGTGACAGTACAGTACCTGTTGAGGTGACAGTACCTGTTGAGGTGACAGTACCTGTTGAGGTGACAGTACCTGTTGAGGTGACAGTACAGTACCTGTTGAGGTGACAGTACCTGATGAGGTGACAGTACCTGCTGAGGTGACAGTACAGTACCTGTTGAGGTGACAGTACAGTACCTGTTGAGGTGACAGTACCTGTTGAGGTGACAGTACAGTACCTGTTGAGGTGACAGTACCTGATGAGGTGACAGTACAGTACCTGTTGAGGTGACAGTACCTGATGAGGTGACAGTACCTGCTGAGGTGACAGTACAGTACCTGTTGAGGTGACAGTACCTGTTGAGGTGACAGTACCTGTTGAGGTGACAGTACCTGTTGAGGTGACAGTACCTGTTGAGGTGACAGTACAGTACCTGTTGAGGTGACAGTACCTGTTGAGGTGACAGTACCTGTTGAGGTGACAGTACCTGTTGAGGTGACAGTACAGTACCTGTTGAGGTGACAGTACAGTACCTGTTGAGGTGACAGTACCTGTTGAGGTGACAGTACAGTACCTGTTGAGGTGACAGTACCTGTTGAGGTGACAGTACAGTACCTGTTGAGGTGACAGTACCTGTTGAGGTGACAGTACAGTACCTGTTGAGGTGACAGTACCTGTTGAGGTGACAGTACCTGTTGAGGTGACAGTACAGTACCTGTTGAGGTGACAGTACAGTACCTGTTGAGGTGACAGTACAGTACCTGTTGAGTCTCACATTGCATAGTGCATAGCCTCGCTTTCCCCGGCCTCCTCACCGCAACGTTTTCGGGGAGAACTTCCACCCCAGAAAAACCTGTTGATTTGCAAACAGAGCAGCTGAGGGACCGGGAGACAGAGGGAACACTGGCCGTGTGAGAATGTATATCGACGCTCATTAATTTCCCCTCTGAAAACTCTCACAGTGGTGTCTTTGTGCCCCTTAATTTGGAGCCGCTCCTTTGTGCGACTTCAGTGGCTCTTAATGTAGAGAGAGGTTCACTGAATTTGCAAGTTGCAGAGAGTAGACACACTGTGACCCAGCTCCCCGGAGCCCCTCCTCCGCGCTCCCGAGCTTATGGAGGATATTGCCCCCATTGTGTATTGTCCACGTCGCTGGCTAAGACTCTCTTCATATTCAAATAGCCTCTGTAGGACTTCTAAAACAAAAACTAACCCGGGGCCGTGGGGGGGGGGGGGGGGGGGGGGGGGGGGACTTGGGAATGGATGAATGAATTTCGTCACTTAATAATTTAAAATCTATGTCATCAGTCGAGTAATAAGTCACTCGTAAAGAATTTTTTTGTTGTACAATACGTCACACAACCTTATAATAGACCATATGTTTCGTGATGATGATAATAATAGGCTATAGGATATCAGCAAAATGTAGTAGTACTCCAACACTGTATGTAGGCTGGGATGCACAGATACTATATATCGTGTGAATGTACAAAAAGTGCCATTTTGACTGGTGTTAATTGTATACAAACTTTTCTTTATTTTCAATAGAAATTCTATCAAATATAAAGAGGTAAATCTATAGTAGTAGTATCCACAAAAAATTGGATTATGATTATGGATGGCGGTGGCAACATGGGGGTGTGAATAGTGTGTGTCGGGGGGGGGGGGGCGAGTGCCCTTTTTTACTTGAGCCACTGCCCCCCAATCTGTCTGCCCTGTTCCTATCGGTTGCAAAACGTACCCAATACTAAAATCCCAGGTAACCCCCCACCCCCCCCCCCCCCCCCTAAAATAGAAGGTTGTTTACTCCTGGTGAAAATGGTTCCTTTGTCCAATGACAACTGACATTGTCTCAATCTTTATTGTTCAGTAAAAGTAACGGACCAGATTGGTGCTATCAGACAATAGCAGTGTTCAGAATCGGTATCGGCGATGATGAGTAAGAAGTGTCTTCTTTTCCTTTCATTGTGCCATCAGGGAAAAAAGGGTGGCATGCGGCTGTGTGGGGATTTGCTCTGCCCCACCAAAACCCAACTTTTTGAAGATTGAAAATGGATTAAGTGTAACTGTGTGCGCGTGGCCCGGTGTGATCCCAAACAAATAAAGCTGTCGTTGATGCTATTTTCTTTGGTGATGAACTGAAAATGGAGAAGTGTAGAGATCACTCCGGATGTTATGTAACTTGTCAGCTGACTAATTTGAGTTGTTTGGCGACTTTCACCTCCTTGGGGAGAGAGTACCTTTTTTTTGGAGTCTCACCCGACTGTTTTTGCTTAACAGTGATTTAATGGTGGATTGGCCTGTGCTGTGGATGTGGAGGAGGATGGATTGGCTGTTGTGGACCACAAGACCTTAAAGGGGCACTTCACCAAAAAACAATGCATTTATTTTGCACATAATCTCACACGCAAAAACTGAACTGTTCTGCATACATTCATTTAATTTGACAGTTATTGAGAGTAAATTTGTTTGAATATGGCCACCAGTGATATCATCTGCGACACAGAAATAATAAGGTAGCAGTCCCTATAAGACAAGGTATTGCTATTGTTTCATCTACATAATTTTGTAAAGTGATGCGGATGAAGTGGTGCTCACCCATATTTCGTCCGGGCACTCGCTATCGTTAGCAGGACTCCATCTTGACACACTGGATGTCGATCGGTTGCAAATAACTCGATAAACAACATGATTTGGACGTATATACTATTATACAACCTGGAAATGGATCGGATATTTCTACATCCCATAATAGGAATATTTCAGTTCCACGCTCATCGTCCAACGGCGCGAGGAAGATACGGTAAGATCCAGCGTTATTTTTCAACGTGTTCTTTACTAACTGCTCTAATGATCATATCACCCACACTAGATGAATGATATAACGTTGCCCACGGAATTATAAACGACCCCCTGCCCATCCGGTCAACATCAGATCATACTTAGTAACTCCTAGAAGCACGTCCAGTTGACATTTTTTATCTCGCACAGATTCCTATCAAACTGTATTTCATCATCAATATAATGCATTTGGGGCTATAAATCAAGTTCTGGAGAAAGCTGCAGAAAACGATAAAAACATACTTATACTTTAGACCGTATTTTAGTATGAATATGTGAATGAAAAAGTATAACGTTGCTACACCCTGAACAATAGATATAGGACGTTGAATGGGCCATAGTAATGTCAATTTAGCAATACAATTTAAAAAGTTATAGCCCTGCAAAGAAGGGGAACTTCTCCATGTTAAATAGGGCTGGCGAGGGATGGTAAATTATGAATTTAACCCCGGCGATCAAAGTATTAAAGGATAACTCCACTTTTTTTTTAAATTAGCTTATTTAACATCTTCCCTGGAGTTAGACAAGAAGATGCATACCTTTTTTGTCTCTGTGCGTGCATTTTAGCTTTGGGAATAGACGCTCCGTTAGCATAGCTTAGCTTCATCACTGGAAGTGGGGGAGGACAGTAGCCTTACAGTGCCTTACAGTGTATTGCAAGGTCTGACATTGACCAAACTTGATATGCATGACCTTGGTGGGCTCTAGGTCAACTCCTGAAAAGGGGGTCAATGTCAGACCTTGCAATCAAAAGTTAGGGGGCTAATAACCCTTGCCATAATTTCAGTGCGCCCCTAACTTTTGATTGCAAGGTCTGACATTGACCCCCTTTTCAGGAGTTGACCTAGAGCCCACCAAGGTCATGCATATCAAGTTTGGTCAATGTCAGACCTTGCAATACACTGTAAGGCACTGTAAGGCTACTGTCCTCCCCCACTTCCAGTGATGAAGCTAAGCTATGCTAACGGAGCGTCTATTCCCAAAGCTAAAATGCACGCACAGAGACAAAAAAGGTATGCATCTTCTTGTCTAACTCCAGGGAAGATGTTAAATAAGCTAATTTAAAAAAAAAGTGGAGTTATCCTTTAACACAACACAATGATTCAATTGTTGATTTGGCTAATCGGCTACGGGGAGGGGGGGTGGCTCTATAAATAACTAATCAGGACTAATATTACTTTAGTTAACATTAGTACTTGTAGTAGTTGTGCTATTAGTCATAATTAGTAACTTAGGGCTAACACAAGTCCTGTGACTGTCATCTGCCCGCGCTCAGTAGCATACGGTTGCCATGGTCCCCATCCATAACAACAGCAGGATCAGACTGGTCTCAGCTGGATTCAGACATGTTATCTTTGGTGTACACACACGAGGAGTCTTTAAACTTTTCCAGCCGTGGACCCAAGTGAGAAATTGATTTTTATCGCTCTGGGACTCGGGGTCATTAACCCTTTCACTGCTGCACTACCAAACGGTTAACCTTTCTGTAGTGTGGTAGTGAAAGGGTTAACCCTTTGTCGTGTGGCAGTGAAAGGGTTAATCGTCTGTGTTGTCGCAGTGAAAGGGTTAACCATTCGGAAGTGCAGCAGTGAAAGGGTTAAAACATATGACTACTCTTGTCATGTGGGGGACCCACTGAAAACAGGCCCATTATGGTCCTTTTCAGGCCTGGTCCAAATCCAAACTGCTTGAGAGATTCAAGTGTTCCTTGGTGCATGTAATTGTCTCAGAGTAATTTTTAGCAAGAAAGGAAGGACAGACCTTTTCAATATGAAATGAACAGTGAGTGGAACCGAAGTCATAGCTTAACAAGCAAGGTTGGCTTAATATTAGCCTTAGGACCCCAAATGGGCATGTTGGTGGTTGTTGCCCACGTGACAAGAGCAGTTTGTTTTAATGATCTGGGGTCCCAAGATGAGGGGAAAATGTAAATCTAAATTTTATTTATTTATTTATTTTATTTGGAAAAGTTTTAAGTTTTAAGTTTTTTAAGATGTATAAATAACACAGCCATCAGCAGCCAATATTTACTTTGTTGGCAGAGTTTTAGAGAGCTTTTTAAAAATAGGCTTTAGAAATTCTCTTCAGTGCAGAGGCGGACATTAACCAGCATGCCAATTAATACTGTATTATATAATAGATACAAGTGAGTCATATGGTTGTTAACGTTTGGGACTGTCTTGTGACTGCTAGCAGCAGCAGCTAGTACTAATCAAATACAGAACATTATGCTGTCAGCTGTCACCGATTGAACAGTGGCTCTGTTCCTCTTCCAGACTGTGATAGCAAAAAAAAAAAAAAAAAAAAAAAAGGGAAGATTGTTTTTCCTCATGGAAACTCTTGAACCATCTGCCACAAAAACACTTTCCTTAGTGTTTTACGGACAGTCTTTTGCCTCAGAGTTCCTTGTCACCGCAATGCTCCTCTGGAAAAGGTGATTTGAACATAGATTTGAGATGGATATAGCCTAAATGTTCCATTGTTATGTAGTACTTAGAGAAAGGGGGTTTTACTACTTTCGTTGTCAACTAGAATGGCTTGTGCCATTTCCTTAATACGATAAGCGTCTAATTGGCATTTCTATCGGTGGCCTTAACCACTTTCAGGAATGTTCTCTCAAACTTCTGTGTTGCTGTTTGCCTTTGTTGACCAGCAGTAACAGTTCACATCGTAATTAGAATGTTCAGTCATCAAAATTCTAATCACACTAATGCCACTGTACAATAAAATGTATTTCCTATATTTATATCCTGTATTTCTCTTTGAGTCTTCTGCTTTGCTGTCTCCCTCTTGGCGATCAGAGTTGTGGAGTAACGGATTACATAAAACCAATCTGATCTACAGACATAGGTAGCCTAATGAGTAATCTGTATTCGAGTATATTTCAAAAGTAAATCTTCCTCATCCTGTACACAGGCGCGGGCCTGAGAGCACTTCTTTCCAATGTTGTTATTCTCTCTTGGCTCCTAAAGCCTGATGTTTCCACTGTTTACTGTTGGAATTTAGCCTGTTGGGAGTTCAAATTCGGACCACTATTCGTCACACAGACCGGCAAGCGGAGAAGCCATGCCATCCCCTTCGTGTTTGTCCCTACGCGTTAAAGATGTGTCTCTGAAACGCGAGAGGCGCAACATTGCCTTATTATGCCATTTAAAAACCCGCTCCGGGGCTGTCTGCCTGCCCCCTGCTCACCATCGTGAACTAGTAGGGAGGACAAAAAAGAAATTCTGCTCTCACAGATTTATTTTTTTATATATATCTTTTTTTAAATCGGTGGTAGAGCCAATATTGATTTAAATAGCATATTCCACCTCTGCAAAAAACATTTTGTGAGGGGATAGGGTTGAAATCTTTAGGGCTGAAAGTGAAACTGCGTTCCGGAGAGTCTAAAGTCTTCTAAGTGTAGCCTGGTGCTGAGGCCAGGAGCATTTTCAACACGTCTGTTTAGACCAAACCTCTAAATAACGATCGGTTGAGTAAAGAAATTGCTCTGTTGATCCCTTAAGGTTCCTTTTAAAAAGATTCAATAGCTTTATATTCACTATATATCACATATTTCAGAGTTAAATGGTGAGTTAAAAAGCACCCAGACGAAATGTATGTTTAGTGCATCATGGGCAGAGCTCCCATTGTGATTACATTACATTTGACCTCCCTAGAACTAGGATGTCTGGAAAATGTCACATCAATTCGGTCACACAAGTAACACTTAGCGTGGCAGAGACGTACTGTACACACACACACACACACACACACACACACACACACACACACACACACACACACACACACACACACACACACACACACACACACACACACACACACACACACACACACACACACACACACACACACACACACACACACACCTATATTCAGCAGCAGTACAATGGAATAGCCTACCAATGGAGTTGAAGACCATAAGCCCCTTCTCCACTTTTAAATTAGCTATAAAGAGGTGGATCATAAGTAGCTGAAGCTGGGAGTAGTGAACAAAGGGTTTTAATATGTGTTGTTCCTTTTTTATTCTTTTATTGTCTATAAAATGGAATATTATTGTATGTATTTTTTTGTTTTTATACCACACATCCTGACATACAGACACTACAAACACCCACATCCACACACACACCAGTACATAAATCCACTGACACCAATGATGAAGGACCACAATGGAAACAAGCCTATGGCTTTATTGTGTTTTATGAAATCCTATTGGTAAATGGAGAAAATGTATACCTGTTTTCATATTGTGATCCAATGTATATGTGTGATTTTCCATTCTAAACCAATAAACTATTAAATCAATCAATCACACACACACACACACACACACACACACACACACACACACACACACACACACACACACACACACACACACACACACACACACACACACACACACAGGACTGTATGTGCCGTGACCCCACATCCTGAAGTCGGAGGAGAGGAAAGACCTGCGACATGTTGACGCTTCACCACCAGAGGAGTGTTTCTTTAATTATTTCCATCTCCGAGTCAGCGACTTGTCAAATGATGCCTGAGCAATAACAGAGGGTTGAGATAATCTCCCCCCCCCCCCCCCCCCCCCCTGCTCAGAGTTGACACAAGGTGATCTCAGTCGGAGAGGCCGTGTGTGTATGAGCACGCAGCTGTTCCCCAGAGCCGTGTCAGACAGAGAGGAACAGCGGAGACAGCAGGAATGAATCGCTCCCAGAACCAATCTGGATGTTTTTTCATTTTCTGCTCTTCTGCTTTTACTAGATAGGAGCCTATACAGCGGAGAGAGACAGGAAAGGGGGGGGGGGGGGGGGGGAGGAACTGCCATGATGATCCAGATTCGAACCCACTACGTTGCGAGCCTCTGACCTCTCTGAGCCATCAGGATGGATTGTAAGAGATGGACTTCTGGAACGTGTTGTAGACACGTGTAGAGATTGGGCTTAGCTGGTTTTCTGATTTTGGCATTGGCTGTCAATTCTACTAGCCACTTTGGCAGGCAACCAAACTGTTTTCAATCCGTCTATTATATTCTAAAAGCCCCTTGGTTGCTAAGAACATTTTATTTGGCTGGTGAAATTCACAACGCAGAGGCTATAGCCACCACCACGGCTGGTTTGTTTCATGCACTGTTTGCTCTAATCAAACCATTCGTTTGTGGCTGTCACTCCAAATGTTTCCCCTGCGTGAACCTCCAGGTTCTTCCATACCTGGATTTTAAACACAATTAATTTGGATTTGAACAGTGATGATGCAGCAAATCATGTACTTAACCAATGAACAACATCTGGCTGTGAAGTTGTGAAGAATTTAAAGGTCCCCTGACTCCCCTCCACATTCTTCTTGGAGCGATTGTGCAGAACATGTCACCAGAGTGCTTTGTTCACATTCTTCCCCTGGAGAGGGAGAGGATCTCTATGCTTCTCTGAAATCTGAGTTGCATGTGTGATGTCACTAATAGGTTGAACCTATCATGGTCAACTATGTGGCAACTTGACAATCTTTAGCGTCAGCAGACACAGTCTTGAAAGAATATAAGCTGCCGACTTGGAAATCCTGGTAAATATTAATGGGTGCATGTTGCCAATTTGCAAAAAAATCCTTGCATCTCAACGAGGGTAAAGGTGTCGAGATGCTAAGACATTTTCAGTAGTTTATTGAGCAATTTGGTGGAAAAACCATATTTATACAAATCGTTATTCAATATAAAACATTTCTTAAGGATTTCAAATACTTCTGGAGCGGGGATCTTTAACATTCCATTCCACCATTCGTCTTCCGTAGCTGATGTGACTGCACGTGTCAGCCAGGTTACAGTCTCTCTCCGAGTCAACCTCTGTTCCTAAGGCTTCTCGTAGTTCTCGGTTTCATTCCATCCCTTATGAAAAGTATCATGGTATTTCCTACGATGATGGTGGTGAGCAAGAAATGATGGGAACATACCATATTATGGTATAAAGTGGAGTATACCAAGGTATACCAGGTCAGAGTGAGGTCACGTCGGCTACTAGCCAAAAAGCAGCATGGAGGGTGAGGAAGAGAGGTAACGTTACGCATTCATAGCTGTCCGTTGTAAACTATGTGGGGCAAAAATCTAATTTGATGAAGCATTTGACACGGTAGCACAACAATGTGAAACTTGACACAAAAAGACCTCTACCAGTGCCAGTGATGTATGTAGGGCTAGATGAGTGGAGAAGGTCTGAAGAAGCTCGTCAGGGAGATGTTACCTATTTACCTAGTTTACTCACCCTCATAATAATACAATACCCACAAAGAACAAAGCTAAGCTGCCAGCAGAGAAAGACGTTTACTGGCTACCTCGAGAGGTAGACCACACTCCGAGAGGTAGACAGGTTGAACATTACTTTTTTGGAAGGGGGAGGTGTAAGCTAAAGTCATCATGAGTAATGTAATGAGTAATGAAAAAACAAATTACTTTGATACTGATTCAGTGAAGACATTTTGATTACTTTTTAAAGGAGTAATCAGTAATAAGTAACTAATTACACTTCCTGAGTAACTTGCCCAATACTGGTCGTCAGATGAATATCAATGCTAATGAGGGTATTTTGCCGTCATAAGTGAATGATTTCCGGGCCTCTCTCCATTTGGCATCAGATCTGAATGAGTCTTTGGCAATGCTGCGGCCGATGAGGCCCGCGCTGCAGGAGAACTTCTGCTCCAATGATGAGGCCCACGCTGCAGGAGAACTTCTGCTCCAATGATGAGGCCCACGCTGCAGGAGAACTTCTGCTCCAATTAGAGATGTTCCGATACCATTTTTCCCTTTCCGATCCGATTCCGATACCTAAGCTTTGGGTATCGGCCGATACCGATATTTATCCGATACCAGTGCATAAAAAAAAAATTAAAAAAAAATTTATATAAATTATACCTTTTTTTTTTTTTTTTTTCAGATACTGTTATACTGTTTTTTAGTAATAACTAGAACGTATGGTATTTATTCAACAACAGGTGATTGTATAGATTTGTATTAGTATCATTAATCAATGAGTATGGGCTGCAGCACTGCAGATATACCCTACTCCAATGATCCACACGGACATTAAACGGTGTTGCACTCGCTACTCAGTGGCTCTGCAGATATACCCTATTCAGTCTGTAAGCTAGTGGCAGACGTTCATGTTGTGATTTTTGATGCAAAATAAATATTCAACATTCTCTTTTGAAACTCCGCCTCAGACTCTTATCCTTTGGCACTTGCTGTACTTTGCTTGCAGGTCTGCAGCCATTATTGCTGGATTATGTGAATAGCACCAACTTTAGACACGGTAACGTTATCAAGCTAAGCTAACTGACCTAGCTCGCCTTCCCGCATCGACATTAAGATAACGTTAGTAATAGTCAGCTAACGCTAGTCCGTAGCTATTTAACTTAAATACAATTCACCGTGGGTGCATTATTGTTGATAGACGGTCACGGACAGTGTTAGGTCCTGGAGAAAGGACAGGCGATCATCTGATTTGATGTAACGTTAAAAGCGGATGTTGTTCCAACTAGCTATCTTTCCAGCTAATGCTATCATAACACCAGCCAAACACATCCCGATTCCCGTCCGAGCTCCCCGTCACACCGCACTGTCGGGGACAATGGAATTTAAGAAAGTGTATCTGCTGTTAAAATGACACAGCATCACACTTTAAAACATGTTCATTTTATAATCCTCACTCTCCGCAGGACTCGGCAGGAGATAAATTACATCATGGGATCGGAGGCTAGAATTTACGTGTACTCGCCGATACCGATACTAGCATTTTAGGCAGTATCGGCGGCATTTCCGATACTAGTATCGGTATCGGAACAACTCTAGCTCCAATGCTGCGGCCGATGAGGCCCATGCTGCAGGAGAACTTCTGCTCCAATGATGAGGCCGATGAGGCCCACGATGCAGGAGAACTTCTGCTCCAATGATGAGGCCCACGCTGCAGGAGAACTTCTGCTCCAATGCTGCGGCCGATGAGGCCCATGCTGCAGGAGAACTTCTGCTCCAATGATGAGGCCGATGAGGCCCACGATGCAGGAGAACTTCTGCTCCAATGATGAGGCCGATGAGGCCCACGCTGCAGGAGAACTTCTGCTCCAATGATGAGGCCGATGAGGCCCACGCTGCAGGAGAACTTCTGCTCCAATGATGAGGCCCACGCTGCAGGAGAACTTCTGCTCCAATGATGAGGCCGATGAGGCCCACGATGCAGGAGAACTTCTGCTCCAATGATGAGGCCTTCTGCCATGGCCTAGGGGTGGGGGGAAAATATATATACAGCAATATATCACAATATTTAGCGTGCCGATAATAGCGATACAGTGGCACCAAATATCGATATTTAAAAAAGAAAAGGACAATCCCATTTACTGCGATAAAAGTAGTTGGAGTGAGGTCCTCTTCATCGCTCTCTCCTGCCCTCTTCACCTTTTTGCCTCCCTGTCCCGTCCGCCCTCATCCCTCGCCCTCATCCCTCGCCCCCGCCCTCATCCCTCGCCCTCACCCTCGCCCTCACCCTCGCCCTCGATAGCGTTGATTGTGTGCCCCCAATATTGGCGGAACCACCGGAGCACTCAGTGTTCATTTGTCAAGCTTTAATAAGTCCTTCCGAAGACAAAGATGTCTGTTGTGTATTGTGTGAAATGATAGGAATAGAAGTTCCTCCTGAGTGGGAATGCATGCTCCTTCTCCCAACATTTTTATTAAGGTCCTATTCAGACTGGCACAGCAGGAAGGGGGGGGGGGGGGGGGGGTGGGGGTCAACAGCCCTGACCCCGAGTTCACCCTTGTTAGAGGAGTTGTCACGCTGCCACATGGTGGAAACAGGATGACATTAAAATATCTAAAAATGCTCCCGATATGCAAATGAAATGTGGCGGGAAGCTGCAGACTCTAAATGGGTTTACAAGAAGATACCATGTGAGAGCTGTTCTTCTGCTGCTTGATTCAATAGGCCCTTTATTCCGGAGTGCGGTGGTAACGGTCATCATAAGCCCTTATCCACAAGCCTGTGCAGGAAAAGACATTTACCTAAACTGTGAAACAAATCACCTGTACAAAGGCCGGCAATTTTGGCAATCTTCAGAACAAAAGATTTTGATAGCGATAGTGGCAAATACTTGCGTTTCATCTCCGTTTTCAGCTAGGGCTACATTTCCAAACTATACAACACAGTGGCGGTGAGTAGGGTGCATTCTGTCTGGAGGTTGAAAGAACACTGAAATTCAAGTACTGTTTATTTAGTACAATCTTGTAATTTTACAGTATGGTACTTACTTAAAAAGTACAAGTGCAGGCTATATAAAACAACTCATTAAGTAGTGTTCCTTTAAAAGTACTAAATTACAGTAACTATCGAGAAAATGTAATTAGTTACTTTTCACCTCTGATTTTGTCAGTGGGGGGACAACAGTCTGTATAGCAGAGGTTTTTGTTCAGAGCAGAATGTTTGTTCCAGAAGCCCTGGTCCGTCTGTGTGTGAAATAATGGATGTGAGAAGTGAACAGACTCATTCACGCTCTCACTGAGCAACCATTCTGCCCTTAACCGCATGATTCACTGCCGTTCAAAATGTAATTACTCATCACCGGAGAGAGAGACAGATTTTTCCATCACACTTTCCTAAAAAATGGGATAGATCAGATAGGAAATCAAAAAAAAATATCTCAAATTGCCCGATTTCTTTCTTTATTTACCAGGGTAGGTTCTCTGAGCACAGATCTTATACAGTATCCTGGGACAGGGAGAATACTAGATTCCGATTGGCTGGAGGGTGGCCACCTCTGACGCAAGTGTTAGAGAGAGAGAGAGAGAGAGAGAGAGAGAGAGAGAGAGAGAGAGAGAGAGAGAGAGAGAGAGAGAGAGAGAGAGACGGCTGGCCACCGGGGGCGCTAGGGCGCCGACCCACCTGTTAAATGAGAGAAGAAGAGAAAATATAATTTTTTTAGTTTTTTGTTTTATAGCCCTATAAATAATATAAACATGTTTAAAATGAATAATATTTACTCATTTTAAGTATGTTTGTGTTTCCAATGCACAATATAACGTTAATATATCAAATAAAAAAATAATCGTTTTCCTGAACAGGAAGTGACTCACTCCTGCCGCATTTCTCCTGCCGCATTTCTCCTAGCCGTATTTCTCGGCCCAGGGCTAGATGCAATCGCGCTCTAAGTGCGCGTCACTGTTTCATCGCTGTATCCGTCGCAGCCAATCAGTGCGTAACGCGTTGTGCGTTGAAATATGATGTTTATGATGGAAGCCGGGCGCGATTTGAAGCGGTCTAGGCAAGCATTTAGAATTTCCGTCTAGAATTTCCGTAGCCGCATTTCGCGGAGACGCTCTCTGATTGGCCGACGCGGCGATGCCAGTTCTTTCCTTAGCCACAGTTTGCAACATGTTCGAGGCTGTGTGTTGTGAACTTGTGATTCAGTCTGGAGTCTGGACAGTGGGCAGTGAGTGTGGATATACATCGACAACAGTCTGGGGGACAGTCAGTGGACATACACTTTATTAAGCCCTCCGGCTGGACCACGTTTCAATTAAACAAAGTGAGTTTATGCTGTTGTGTTGTGATGCAGCTATTTGTTGTTAGCTCACACAGTACTTGTTGGCTAACAACAAGCTATATATGGATGCAGTGTGGAGGGACATGCATGGACAATGGACATCAACACAGTCTGGACAATGGAGTGGATATACTTTATCAAGCCCTTCTGCCTGCTGTCAACTTAACAACAAGGTAGATTTGCGATCTCTCTCTCTCTCTCTCGCGCGCGCTCTCTCTCTCGCTCGCGCTCTCTCTCGCTCGCGCTCTCTCTCTCTCTCTCTCTCTCTCTCTCTCTCTCTCTCTCTCTCTCTCTCTCTCTCTCTCTCTAACTAACGTGATTCTCTCTCTCTCTCTCAGCCACTCAGCTAACGCTTCTCTCTCTCTCTCTCTCTCTCTCTCTCTCTCTCTCTCTCTCTCTCTCTCTCTCTCTCTCTAACTAATGTGATTCTCTCTCTCTCTCTCTCAGCCACTCAGCTAACGCTTCTCTCTCTCTCTCCTCTCTCTCTCTCTCTCTCTCTCTCTCTCTCTCTCTCTCTCTCTCTCTCTCTCTGCGTGTGTTTGGAGACGGAGCGAGTTTGTTTCTAACTTTTATATTTATATATTGTGTTTCAAGTTGTGAATTAGACTGTACTTTATTTGACTGGTTGTGTGTTGCTTGGTCAGCTGTCCGCTGCCAGTGACATGCCAATGCGTGGTACATATGTTTGCAAAATGTTTGGTATAGCGCCCCCCCATGGAAAGAATGTAGCAGCCGCCACTGGAGAGAGAGAGAGAGAGAGAGAGAGAGAGATTTGATTTTATAAAAAACTTTATTCTTTACTAAAACTACACAAGATGCATCAAAACGTTCAAAATAAAAAATACTCTACAACTAAAAAAAAACACAAAAAAAAACACAAAAAAAAAACACAAAAAACAAAACAAACAACGATGCTGAAACTGAACCAAATTGTCACTTGAAATTTTCCCCCATAGGGAAAAAAAAACCTAAAAGATCCAAAGTTCTGGGCGTATCAGAGAGAGAGACACCGGAGAGGCACTGTAGAAACCGTAGTCCTGAGAAGAGCGTCTCTAGCTTCACCTTTCCCTGTGTGGTACAACACATCAGGCCTTTGTGCGTGTCCGACAGACTCCAGTCAAAGCCTATCCCGTGGATAAACAGGGCCACCCTGTCAGCTGACCATCCTCCTTCAGCCTTATCACATTTGCTCCTACCGCCCACCAGTTTTATATCACATGGCATCGATGATGTCGGGGGCCGAAAAAAGAGCAGGGGGATCGAGATGCACTCTGGACCGACATCCTCATCAGACAGTATGTCACCCTTGCCTCCCCGTCCGAGGCCGCCTTTTCCTCCCTGGTTCAGATGCCACTCCAACATCACCTCCCACTCCCCCGTGCGGAGACTGGCAGCCCCCAGTGACTTCCCATCGAGCAATCTGATTCGAGAGCTCAAAACCCTGATGAAACCCATTCCGAACATCGGGTAGAAATTAACCAGCAAAGTCCGCTTTACCATCACCCTCCAAGGCTGAATCAGGAAACCGTTTATTCCGGCGTAGAACGTGATGAGCCCCACAGTCATACCTTCCACCCCTTGAACAAGGTACCGGTGCCGGTAACATAAAAAGACGGCAGAGACAACATCCCCCATGACGACTCTGATGAAAGGTCTGCCGAAGGAGTAATGCGTGGCCTTCCCATCGGGCATGAAAACGATACGCCCCGCTCCTGTCTCTGAATCCTCCATAGTCCCAGTCTTTATAAAATTCCACAAAAGTATAAGAGTACATGAGATGAACAAAAAATGTCTCAGCCTCCTTGCCCCGGTATCGGGACACCTTGAAATGTCCAGCCCTAAGTGACACCACCCCAATCCCTTCAATAAAAAAAAACTCTCATTTAGAAATAAAAAAGGTAAAAAATAAAAAATAAAACAAACAAAACTACACCGATTCCACTCCAGCCTCCACCACACTGGGGCCCTGCAGCACCTTCTGCACAATCTTTCTCATCCTGTATATATCTGTGTCAACAAAACGACCATCTCCTTTAAACCTCATATGTTCCTTTGCTGCCAAAACAAACAAATCCTTATCCGGAAAAAAATCTTTCACCTCTACACTCTTCCTGTTCTTTGTCAACTTTAAAAACAGTTTCATTGCATCTATTGAATAGGAAAAACCATCGCTCTCATAGTTATCATCATCAACACACATCTCCGCCCATGAAACCCCCTGTGTACTCTGCGTACTGCTAAGTTCTTCCGTCCCACCTGTCTTCTTAGCTTGAGAGCTCGACAACCCAACTACTTCAATCTTCCTCTTCTGCCCAACAACCCCCACCCCGTCGTCCCCCTCTCCCATGTCAATATCCTCTACTTCTTCCACCCTGACCCCCTCAACTGAGTCCCTTGACCCTGGCCCCTCAACAGCTACAGCCACCCCAGGTACACTCCCCTCATCTGTAACCCTTCCCGCCACGACCCCCCCCCCCCACATTTTCATCCCCACCATCTTCCCCTTGTATTACAACAGGTCCACTTGCCCCCTCTGCAATCCTTCCCACCACGGCCCCCCCCCCCCACATTTTCATCCCCATCATCTTCCCCTTGTATCACAACAGGGCCACTTGTCCCCTCTGTAATCCTTCCCACCACGACCCCCCCCCCCCCCCCACATCTTCATCCCCACCAACTGTCCCTTGTATGTCAACAGGTTCACTCCTCACATGGCTATTTAACGCGTCCCGTCTGACACAAGCTCCTTCCACCACCCCCCCCACCCCCCCCACCGTTCCATCTCCACCATTCTTTCCCCGTACTGCAATCTCAGCCGTACCTACTCCTTCCATTTCCTTATCACTTCTACCTGGTACGATAACCTTCTCAGAAATCTCCCCACTACCCCTCCTCCCCTGTCCCCCCCCCCCCCCTCAACCCCTCGATTCATACCCCAAGCTGCGCTTCCTTTCTTCATTGCACTCTCCCCCTCCTTTTCTCCCCTGCTCGGCCCCTCCCCAGGGCACGCTTGCCTCTGATGCCCCTCCCTTCCACACGCAAAACAGCGCATGTTTTGTGACGTCGCAAAAATAATATACTCAAACCCGTCTACTATTACTTTAAAATTAAGATCCAACTCATCATCACATTTGTTCATTATAATGAACGTCTGCCTTCTGTGAGAAACCACATGCTGTAGTTCAGGTGCCTTAAAACCCGAAAACATTTTCTTTAAAGGGGAACTATTTTACTATTTCTTTCACTATTTGGGCACTTTTACACAATTCCTGTGAGTCTATGGAACACCTCTGTAATATATATATTTTTTTTATTCATTGTTTTGTATTTCTAATCAAGTCCTCAAAAACAGCATTTTTCTACCTCAAGATTTCGAGCTGTTTTGAGCTGATGTGGACTGGGGTGCAGGTGCTGGTGCCTGAGGAGCCACATTAACATGCAGCAGTGACTATATGACATCACATATAGGCACATTTTCAAACGACTCAGTTCAGTGAGGGTGAATATTGTGAGAGGAGAATTGGAAGAATGCACCAATATGAGAATTTTGAGACATAGATCATATTAATATAAGTTCACATAGCTAGGAAACAATGCTAAACACTCAAAAAGGCCATTTATAAGATAGTTCCCCTTTAAAGGAGCTACAACTTTCCCGAACCTGGCGAGTTCCCTTAATATAAGCTTGTCGCTCACCAACGGGGAACGTTTGACAACATCACCTTAATGGCAGGTGTTGTGAGCGGCATCACAGACACAAACGTATCACGTATGATCAAACCGTCCGTTATCAGTTGATTAACCCTAATCAAATCATCCACAAAGAAAACAATACCCCCATTCATCCTGGCCGCAGACTTAACGGCCGAAGCGCCTACTATTCCCGCAACAACGAGACCGCATTCCTCCACTGAACACGGAAATGCCGGCGCGACTTTGAAACCATGTCTCCTGGTCAGCTTAGAGAAGTCCATGCCACCGCGACAGCAGACAGCTGCCTAAGCGAACACTGACAACACTATCAGCCCACCATCAACACACAACCAGCCAAATAAACCCCAGTCCAATTCACATTTTGAGAGAGAGAGAGAGAGAGAGAGAGAGAGAGAATTTAACTTTCCTGTGGCTTTCTGTATAAACCCATGGATTTCTTGTAATTCTTCATTGAAATAAAGGCCCCCCTATCATGTCCAGCAGAGCCACCTTTGTGTTGTGACACAGTGTCTGTCCCTGGCCGGCTGAGACCACACCTCTTTCTAGGTCAGGATCTGGGCCACACGATTAGCATACAGTAGGTCACTGAGGCTATAGGAAGCACATACTGTATGACTGTATGTAGCCCTAGGCTGCGTCAGATTACATACTACATACTATCTACTGAATAGTAGAAACCATACTATACTATAAAGATATTTTCTCTGTGAATATGGCAACAAATTATATGATATTCCATACCTATGCTTTCCATACAAAATGTCCATTTTGTTTGTCAATTCGTTTCTTTTTATTCTTTCTTCCATGCTGAATGAGTTATTTCCTGAGAAATGATAAGGATGTCTCTGGTAAGCACAAGATTGAAAGAGGTCCTTTTGTATTATCACAAGTGGAAAACTCTTTACAGATTTGTCGATGAAATCAACTAATCTATTAGTCGACAAATTCTATGACTGTTAGTCGACTAAGAATCTGTTTAGTGGAGGAGGACAGCCCTGATTATAATGCACTTCAAGATGTATTAGCCACTGTGGTGGTGAAGAGAAGAAGGGTAGTGAGACGTAACTCCAATCTTATGTTTGGTAGCAGATTTTAGCACAGCAAAAGTGGACGTTAAAGGAACACGCCAACTTTTTGGGAAATTAGCTTATTTGCCATCTACCTTGGAGTAGATACATACCATTTTCTTCTCTGTGCATGCATTAGGCTTAGGGAACATCAGCACCGTTAGCGTAGCTTAGCTTCATCACTGGACGTAGGTGTGCCAGTGTAGCCTAGTTCAGTCACGAAATACACTCCAAATACAACTCCAAAACGTTCCTGTAAACATGTTGTGACCTGTGTATTTACCACATGGAGAAATACTTTTTTTTTGACATTTTCGTTTTCTAAGCAGATATATATTCGGAAATTTTGCTGTGGTTGGGCAAAAAATATTCTGCAAAAAAGTTGGCATGGTCCTTTAAGCACTTTGGATCGTGGGGTCGATTAGGAGAACCGAACGACATCAAACACAGGTCGCAGAAATGACTTTTAACAGTTTTCCATTATAGGAATACGAATCTCAGGGATATTCGTTTTGACAGGAGGTAAGGCGGAGATACCGAAGTGAGAAGTTTACTGCGACCGGCTAATTTCCCCTTGCGAGGTCATCGGCAGCGCCCGGAATACTCCCGGAATACATTAGTCTGCTTTTGAACCGTGGTGTGAGTGTAGTGTAGTGTTCTGCAGGACTGTTAAAAAGGGAGTCAGTAGGATTGAGCTGTTGGCCGGATGCCCGTGGAGCATATTCAACCCTCCACAGACAGCCCTTTGTCCTCCGGTTCTTTTTCCACAGCTGCTAAACAACCGTAAGACAAAAGCATCTGGAGTTGTCCCCCCCACCCCCCCTCCCCTTCCCCCAGCGCACCAATGAGAAGTGCTCACCATACGAAGTGCTGGATCGGACAGCCTCAGAGCGTTTAACACGGATGCCGCGAGATGTGTTTGAGCAGCGCTCTTAGACGCAAATGTCTTTTCAGTAGGGGTGGGAATCACCAGTTTCATCACGATACGATACGATATCGATTCTTTGGACAACGATACGATATTTGCCGATATCACAAAGTCTGCCACGATACGATACGATTCAATTCAGGTGCCTGCGATCGATATGAGGCGATATTATGTGCCCATTTAACACAATCAGTCACATTTAGATCAACTAAAAAAAGGCTACGGAAATATCAATTGATGTATTTATTTTTGAGCTCTTCCAGACATTTAAATGAAAAACAATCTATTGTTTTTAATACAAATAGACCTCCTGTTCACTTTTGTTTTTATATATTGAGCTTTAACACACACACAGACACACACACACACACACACACACACACACACACACACACACACACACACACACACACACACACACACACACACACACACACACACACACACACACACACACACACACAGTCCCCCACAGCCCCCACCCCTCCTCTCCTGTTCTCTCTCACGGTTAGCTGCTTAGCTTTTAAGCAGCCAACGTGACGTTCATTTAGATATTTAACGCGACGTTGGCATAAAGGAATGGCGACGATGCAACGCCTGTTATATGCATTTGACCCATTGCGGGGAAAAAACTGCACAGACTTATATCGGCTCGCAAAATAGACGCTCTGAGTGCTTTACAGCAGACGCAAACACTGCTGTAATGTCTACACGGAGTTTCACAATACTGGGCGCCGGCGGATATGACTCGCGGGGATTTTCAAAATAAGAGTATCTCAATATGAATCGATCTTTTTACGTTGCGTCGATCCTATTTGATTATTGATAATAGATCGATATATCGATCTGGATCGATGTATTGTCCCACCCCTACTTTTCAGTGATCTTGATATTAGACAGTTTCAAAGTGATAACAATAACATTCTTAAAGGACCCACGTTTGTCTTACATTTACATTTAGTCATTTAGCTGACGCTTTTATCCAGCGACTTACAAGTTCTGTACGACAAGTCATCAGGAAGGGCACAACTCTATCAGCTGAGTAACAATGTTCATAAAAGTGTTGGGTGCTACAGTGTAGGTTCGTTTATTAGGACAAGTGTATGACAGTAAGGTTAGTTAGGGTTAGATATCTTTAAAAACATTTAAAAAAAATTTTTTCAGATAATGGTTGAAGAAGTGCATCTTTAGTCGACGGCGAAAGATTGGACGGGTTTCGGCTGTTCTAACTGGGGTGGGTAGTTCATTCCACCATTGTGGGGCAAGGACTGAGAATAGGCCCTTCTCTTTGATGACCCTCCCGGAGCTCGGATAGGAGTAGGTCTGAGGCGGCCAGAAGATGCAGAGCGTAGGGGTCTTGAGGGTGTGTAGTTGGAGACCATTGACCGGAGGTAGGCGGGAGCGGTTCCCTTTGCCGCACGGTATGCTAGGTCGAGGGCCTTGAAGCGGATTCGTGCAGCAATGGGGAGCTAGTGCAGGTCCCTAAGAAGTGGGGTGACATGGGCCGACTTTGGTAGGTTTGAGATCAGGCGGGCCGCTGCGTTCTGAATGAGTTGAAGAGGCTTGGTGGCAGTGGCCGGGAGGCCAGCAAGCAGTGCATTGCAGTAGTTGAGGCGGGAGATGATGACTGTTGATTGGACGAGGAGTTGGGTGGCTTCTTTTGTCAGGAAGGGGCGGATCCTTCTGACGTTGCTCAGGAGGAATCTGCAGGTTCTGGTTGTCGCTGCGATGTGAGCAGAGAAGTTCAGCTGGTCGTCGAGGACAACACCAAGGTTCTTGGCGGTCGGGGACGCGGTCACAGCTGCATTCTCGACTGATGGAAAGGTCGGTCAGGGGGGAGGATTTGGCCGGCAGGTGGAGCAATTCTGTTTTGCTTAGGTTCAGTTTGAGGTGGTTGGTCGTCATCCAGGCGGATATGTCAGAGTGACAGGCCGAGATCCGCTCAGAGACGTGGATATCTGAGGGAGGGAAGGAGAGGAAGAGTTGAGTATCGTCGGCATAACAATGATACGAGAAGCCATGAGACTTGATAATGTTACCCAGTGATCTAGTGTAGAGGGAGAAGAGAAGGGGTCCTAGGACCGAGCCCTGGGGGACACCCGTCCGCAGGGGGCGGGTGGCCGACAGGGTCCCTCTCCATGACACTTGGTAGGAGCGGTCATTGAGGTATGATGTCAGCCATGTCAGTGCAGAGCCAGCCACTCCCATTCCTGCGAGGGCCGTGAGGAGGATCTGATGGTTGACTGTGTCGAAGGCTGCAGATAGATATAGGAGAATAAGGACAGAGGAGAGACCTTTCGCTTTTGCTAAGTGAAGTGCCTCTGTGACCGCAATGAGGGCCGTTTCTGTGGAGTGGCCAGTCCGGAAGCCAGACTGATTAGGGTCTAGGAGGTCATTCTGTAAGAGATAAGCAGTAAGTTGGTTGGATACAGCACGTTCAAGTGTTTTAGAAAGGAAGGAGAGAAGAGAGACAGGACGATAGTTGCCTATGACGGTGGGGTTCAGGTTTTTTTTTTTTATGAGCGGCGTGACTGGCTTGTTTTAGGGGGGTGGGGACCACCCCCGAGTTGAGTGAGGAGTTGATGGTTGCAGTTAGGAATGGGAGGATGTCTGGTGCTATGGTCTGGAGCAGTGATTCCCAACCTGGGGTCCGCGGACCCCCTGGGGTCCGCCAGGGGGTCCGCCAGACCACAGATGATTTGAGGTCTTTTTTTTTTATTTTTATTTTTTTTATTTTTTTTATTTTTTTTTATTTTATTTTTTTTTATCATGAATAGTCTCTCCACTACAATACAAAATAAAGATAAATAAATAAACATCTAGACATGATTTTTGAACGTTAACAGTAGGCTACCGGGTAGCCGCTAAAACGTGAATCAGTTGACTGTATCACTTTCTGTAGCTAGCCTAGCACGCTAGTTAACTTTCTCGGCTCGTCTGCAGTCAGCCGCCAGAGGCGAAAATGTGTGACAAACGAAAAGGAGATGACGGCAGCTCATCTGCAAAAAAAGTTAGGACCTACAGCAATCACGAAAATTACATCACCATGGGCTTCACTGAGGGACCAGACAAATGACCTGAGTGTGTGATTTGTGGAGAAAAGTTGGCAAACTCGAGCCTGAAGCCCAGCAAGCTGAAGAGACATCAGGCGTCTAAGCACCCAGAAACCGTTGGGAAGGATCCAGACTTTTTTCGGAGGAAAGAACAGTCTCTCAAGGCGAACAAGCCTGTTGATGTTAGAGTAGCGTGGAGCAGGGGTGGCAGTGATTTACAGAAGGCTACCGAAGCCTCCTTTGAGTGTTCGCTTTTAATTGCAAAAGCAAAGAAACCGCACAATATTGGCGAGCAGCTCATCAAACCAGCCTGCATCAAAATGGTTTAGAAACTGTGCGGCCCACAGGTGGCGGATAAACTAAAATCAGTACCACTCTCGAACAATGTAGTGAAAGACCGAATTGATAAGATGTCAAGTGATTGCGAGCAGCAGCTGTCAGAAAAGCTTAGAAAGGGTCCATTTGCCATACAACTTGATGAAACTACAACTGTCGCAGACGAGGCTGTGCTCATCGTTTATGTGCAATATATTGAAAATGAGGATCTGAAGCAGGACATTCTCATGTCAGTCAACCTTACTACCAGGATATTTTTACTGCAGTGGATTCTTACTTCATTCAACATAAATGCAAACCGTTCACCATTAGGGCCTGATTTGAGAGGATGAATACAGGATTTGAATATTGGCCAAAATTTTGAAATACATATGGTGCAAGATTAGATTTGTTGATTGAAGGCACAAGTCAAAGAAGCATAGTGGGTCTAATTATGATGCATATGTCTGTGTATAAGCAGTTTGTTATTAAAATGACAAAAAAAAGGTATTAAACCCAGCTAGGACAGATTCTCTCTGCTACTGATTGGAATTTCCTGTCTCATATTTAGTTTAATTTGTTGCATTGATTTGTTCCATAAATGCAAACCGTTCACCATTAGGGACTGATTTGAGAGGATGAATACAGGATTTGAATATTGGCCAAACATTTTGAAATGCATAGGTGCAAGATGAGATTTGTTGATTGAAGGCACAAGTTAAAGAAGCATAGTGGATCTAATTGTGATGCATATGCCTGTGTATAAGCAGTTTGTTATTAAAATGACAAAAAAAAGGTATTAAACCCAGCTAGGACAGATTCTCTCTGCTACTGATTGGAATTTCCTGTCTCATATTTAGTTTAATTTGTTGCATTGATTTGTTCCATAAATGCAAACCGTTCACCATTAGGGCCTGATTTGAGAGGATGAATACAGCATTTGAATATTGGCCAAACATTTTGAAATGCATATGGTGCAAGATGAGATTTGTTGATTGAAGGCACAAGTCAAAGAAGCATAGTGGGTCTAATTGTGATGCATATGCCTGTGTATAAGCAGTTTGTTATTAAAATGAAAAAAAAAAAGTATTTTATGGTATCTTATTAGGAGGGGGTCCGCGAATTTCATCAGAGATGTTTGGGGGTCCCTGGGGGGAAAAAGGTTGGGAACCACTGGTCTGGAGGAGTGGGGAGGGTAGCCGGTCCAGCTGGCATGTAGTCGGACGGTTCGACGTTACCAGTGTCAGGGTCTCGGCTTCTGTAATGGGAGAGAAAGATGACAGAGTGTAGGATGAGGTTCTCGATTCAGCATTTGGAATGGGTGGGAGTTGGGAGAAGGAGCTGCAGGTGTTCTCCACTTTTTCCTCAAAGAAGATTGCGAAGTCTTCGGCAGAGAAAGATGAGGGGGGAGGGGGTGGGGGGGGAGTGAGGAGGGAGGACATGGTAGCATGCAGTTTGCAAAGATTCTTGGCAGAGGCCTCGATCCTATGGTGAAAGAAGGAAGCTTTGGCATTAGTAATGGTTTTGGAGAATGTTAACAAGAGGTTGTGATATGTGTCGATGTCAGCAGTGAGGCGTGACTTTCTATACTTCCTCTCAGCCGCTCTCAGGACCTGTCTTTGTTCTCTCACTGGATATGTCAGCCATGGACTGGGTGGGGAACGGCGGGCAGGTTTCTCAACGAGGGGACAGAGCTTGTCGAAGGAGGTTGCAAGGGCTGAGAGGAGGGTGGAGGTTGCCATCTCTGTGGGGAGAGCAGAGAAGGTGTCACTCAAAGGTAGAGCGGATAGTATGTCAGAGGAGAGGGTGGAGGGGGATAGGGAGGGCAGGTTGCGTCTGAGTGAGACGGTTTGAGTTGGGGTGAAGACCTTTCGGTTAAGCATGAGAGTTAGTGAGAAGGATATGAAGGAATGGTCAGATACATGTAGGGGAGTTACCGTGGTGTTAATGATGCTGGAGTTACGGGAAAATATGAGATCCAAGGAGTTGCCTGCTTTGTGGGTGGGAGGCATGGCAGTGGGAGTCTTCCCTGTTCCCTGTGTTTGCTAACGCAGTAGTAGACGGGAAATATGTTTGGGTCCAAACTGTTCCCCTAGTGACGGAATTCCAGTGAAAGTGTCATCATCATAGCATTGGGGCGATGTGTGTGTGAGAGAGAGGGAGAAAACAATGTCATTAACAGTTATGCAAATATGGTGGCCATGAGCGACTAGGGACATGATTTCTTAATACATCAAAAACCATGTCTGAGTTAGGCCATGTGGTTTTCATCCGATGGAAGCAAAGCGAGACTTGTGTTGTCTCACTTATTATGGTGATGTTGCACACAATATTCAGTAGGGATGCATCAATACCGATACTGGTATTAGGTCCGATACCAGGCTAAGATAGAGTATCGTATCAGACAATAAGATAGAAATACGAAGATGGACAGGAATTGAGAACATTTGCTATAATATATAGTAATAATAATAGTTTTGCTCCTCAACTGGGATCCAAACATGTAGAATGCAGCCAGCACATGATGGATGACCGATGTATTAATTCTGAAATGTCTTTATTCTCATCAGTATATAGATACGGTTTCAACTTCACAACATAAACATTCTAAATGGACCCTGTTACAATGGTTTTTGTATTGTTTTGTTAATCTCACACACAGAGTACATGAGTAAATACGTTTGAATATGGCCACCAGTGATGTAATAGGGGGCGATGAATTGGCACCTTGCACGGTTGTCTCCGCTGTGAATGTGTGAGTGAATGGGTGAATGTGTGGCATACAATATACAACCCATTTACAATTTATGACAGGAAATATACTTGGGTCCAAACTGTTCCCTAGCAACAGAATTCCAGTGAAACCGTCTACACCCAAACAACTGCCTCTTTGAACTGCTGCGGTCAGGCAAGCGATACCGGAGTCTCATGGCAAGCACAGAAAGACTCAGAAGAAGCTTCTATCCCCAGGCCATCAGGTTGCTCAACGAACAATAACACTATGTAACAACCATCAAATGCACTCACAGCACACACATCCACACGCACACACTCACTTTAAACAAACAACTCACTGCAGCACCCACTTTACACACTTTAGAACACCTAAACACACGTTATATTTATTGGTAAAGAATTTGCACTACAACCCATACCTCATTACACCTTACTGTAAATTGTACCTAAATTGTACCTCATCCCATTTCTCATTTGCACTATATAGTATATTGTATATTAGTATATTGTATAGTATATTGTATGGTAACTCAGTTACTTCTACTCTGCATTGAACATTGTACATATGTACATACTGAACACTTGTGTCTACGTACGTGACTTCTATTTTATACTTGCTATACTTATTTTATTTTATACTTATCTATTTTTGTCTAGCACAGTCTCTGGAGCGTAACAGAAAGAAGCATTTTGTATAAAAGTATTCTGTACTTCTGTATGACAACTAATAAAGAAACTTGAACTTGAACTATAGGCCTAGATCTTTTAAGTTGAATTCCGTTGCAACTTGGACCCATGTTCATTTCCTGTCTTAGTTAGAATGTTTTAAGTTGTCAAGTTGAAACCGTGAGCAAAATGGCTTTGTCTCTTAACACTTTGAGTGCCAGCAGGGGGCGCACGATTTATCGCTTGAATGCCACCACTGAAGTCAATGAGAGGGCGAGCACATTTGCGAACGCATAAACTATATCTTAAATTATGGCTATGTGTCTAATACCCCCGTTGCTTATCAATGACTTGCTTGCAGTCAACATGTATGAAACAGATTGTTTTTTCATCTGTACATTTCCGTTTTATACCATTTTGAAAAACGCTTGTTTTTGTTCAGAAAAAAAAGAGATTCCGCAGGAATCGCCCTTTAGTGGAATACACAAAACACGTTGTAATTTTTCGGCCTATTTATGAATAGTTTTCAAATAAACGCTAGATTATCGATAGTATATGTGTACTTATGCACGCTAGAGAAGCGGGCTGAAAAATCGATTATCCATTTCCTGGTCAGCACACACACACACACACACACACACACATACACATAGGGGACACGTTGAGATATATGTGAAAAAAACTCTGATTACCCCAAGACTGGTAAAATAGATTCCTTACCTCACATCAGATGTTCTCCAAAAAGATTATTCCAATTCCTGATCGCCATTCCAAATATCGATCACGTTTATTGATCCAACGCTGGGTACTCGAAACACATATTCCACGCTGTTCTGAGGGTCGGCAATGACTGCAATCGGCTCGGGTTACATGCCTGAGAAGTAAAATGTGGATTCCGGATTTTTCTTTTCTCATCCATTTTCATTGAGTCCAATCCAATGCGTGCATTACCATCCGGGAGACGATAGGGGGCGGTATTTTCCCTGTTCGAGCTCAGAGACAGTCCCAATGGTAACGTGAGGCTAGATTGATGAAAAATTCATGGAAATCGCTAATAAAAGAAATAACAATTAAATAACGAGATTTCTCGTCCTTGGCACTCAACGCATGGCATGAACTAACGAGTTTCTCGTGGCTGGCACTCAAAGTGTTAACAGGGGATCCTGAACATGTAGAATTCAGTGTTTTCATGTTTCATGTTACTGTATCTGTAGTGATGGCAGGCCAGAGAGGGTAAGATACACAGTCAAGCAGGCAAGACGGGGAACACGGTCAATATATTAGGCCTATTGTATTCGTTTCGGAAATCTATTTGTGTTGGGCCCGTCTGGTATTATGGTTCGGCCATTGAAAATAAATCTGTGAGAAAACATTCAATTCATGTTAAGTTTACTAGGTTGATCTCTTGGCACAAATGATAGATTCACACAATATGGTCTGGATGTCAGTCTTATTTGCTGTCCACCTGTTGGTTCAGTATAAGCAGGGAGAGTTTTGTGTCACTTAAGTTAATTTCAGCGGAAATGAGAAGTGAAAACACGGGGGGAGCAGAGTGCTGCAAACCCCCCAGGAACTAACGTTAGGTTATGACTATAACCAAGTTCTGTTAGTATGGTGACGCTCGGCGTCACTCTCTGCACTGTCCTCGCACACGTGCACGCGCACTGAATAAAGACCACAAATGTACCTTTAATCCCAATATTTGTCTGACCACACCCCTATCAGCTTACCCATATAAGCAGGGGTGGGGCCACCCACTCGCCTCCTTCCCAAGCTTTCACCACAAGGCGAGATCAAGGGCTGCAGCGGCGTCGGACGCCGAGCGTCACCATACTAACAGAACTTGGTTATAGTCATAACCTAATGTTCTGTATCGTATGGCTCTCGCTCGGCGTCACTCTCTGCACAAGGGAGGCCGAGCGAGAGCCATCGGCCGACAAATACACCCCGCTGAAAGCCCCCCACAACCATCAGAACAGGGAGGGCCGAGCCCCCCCGACCCACCCTAATGGAGGGCACCCCCCCTATTGGAGGTTTCCCGGGAGGGCGACGGACCCGACCGTGCGAAGAGGCACTCAAGCAACTCAACGCACAGGGTGAGCAGACCGTGGCCTGACCCCACGACTACACACACGCACAACCCGCATGCCACCCGGGAACGAACGGAGGGAACAACCTCGTTACTGCCCCCAGAATCACGGGGTCAAGGGCAAACCAAACCCCGTGGCAAGGCCGTAGCAGCGGAGCGCGAAGGAAGGCCCAGACCCACCAAAGGGACTGGACCCCCTGGAATGGGGGCCCGGAGAAGTCCATGATGCCAGCATCAAGACCCCACCAGGTGGGCACTTAGTGACCCCGCCCCCCACATCGCCAGCGTATTCGGACAAAGGCCCCTCAGCCGAGCGGGCCCTGTCCCCCCAATAGTACACCGCCTGGCACACTGACCCTGCAGAACAGGCAGTCAGCATGGCCGTAAGCACACAAAAAAGGTTAACCAACGGAAGCAGGCAGCACACCGGGGAAAAACCAGGCAACAGGCTGTTAACCCTAGCCTGGAGACTGCGGACGAGACAGGCGCCAGAGGGGACAGCTGAACACAGCCGCCCCGGCGGAAGGGGCGTAGCTGGCGTTGTTGCATGACCAAGCCTCCATTTAAAAAGCCCCCACCCAGAGGGGTTGAGGCAGAGAAGGCTGACACGATTGGCAGACGTCATGAACGTGCAGGGGCACCCTCAACCGGTGAACCCGGGAGTTGACACTGCTCCAACACACCACGGAATCAACCACCTTCGTGTTACCCAATGCGGTGGTTGTTCCTATAACCCCTCAAGAAAAAAACTCCAAAACACACCTGCGGGTATACACCGGCTATACCGCAGTACAAGTGTTTCAGTTTTCAAAAAAGGGTTAACCCAGGCCTACGGGTCGACGAAACATGACTTCGGACCGGGCCCGGCGATACGGGAAGCACAGGGTCACCAGAGGAGGTCAAAGACCACCCCAACAGGCCCCTCTTCGCCATGCGTGAGAGAGGAGCGAAAAAGAATGGAGAACACCCCAACCAAGTAATAACCAGGACCAACCTGTGTAGCGGCCGAGATCTGACGAGATCGAGCGTGTACAGGTTGGCATGGCCGTAAGCCATTACGACAGTGCTGAGTAAAAAATTTACCCAATCAGGGTCTCCATAGCGCTTAACCCTGTGACACCCGGACCGACCTGGCATTTTTCCCCCTGAAAAAAGCCCAAGTCCCTCAGGGTACCAGAACAGCAGATCTGCATCCCCGGCGGACAACGGGTTCAACCGATCCGGACCAGCGTGACCAGAACCAGTCCCGTGCCCTAACCACGCCGACATGCCTACTCCAGGAGAAGGGGCAGATATGCATGTTGATCTTAAACATGAAAAGAAGGCGCCACCCAGACGTTCGGGCGAACCGTGCCCGGTGGCCCACCCCCAGGGCGTGAGACCCCTCTACATATGTTCAGATCCATTCCGTCATCATCCCCCAGATATGAACGAGAATCCGTCGATAACCAAACCAGGTCGTCGGATTTGGTCGTCGGAAGAGGAAAAACCTCCATCCCAGTTGCTTTATAAAAACGCCGTTTTAACCTCAAGCAACCAAGGCGTGCCAGTCAGTCAGTGTTTACAGAACACCCCGAGCTAGCACTATACGTGCGTTGGGACACACCCACATCAATGAACAGGCTATTTAGACCTGTCATTGAATCCCCAAGGCGCCCAGGGGAACGACAAGAGGGGTGTGATACTTCCTAACTCCAACTCTTTTTAGTAGAAAAGAAGGAAGCACCAACAGTATGTATCCCAGTCTACACAGCCGGGGGTACATTTTTTTCACATTTTTACATCCCACCACCCTCCCATAGGAAGGAGACGGGAATCCCCAGAGAGACTTCCCACGCGAGCTGTACAGATTGAAAAGAATATATTGCACCTTGAGCCATGTAAAAAAATGGTTTTAGGGCTCTCCGGGGAGGAGGCACTGAACCCATACACACTCAATAATCGAATTGAATCGAATACATACACAATAGAGTAGGACTCCTTCTAGAGGGTCCACTCACCTTGACAATCTGAGGAGGAGGCTCTGTACTCTGAAGGAGGCTCCCTCCTCACGGAAGGAGTCCCAACTCACAGAAGGCCCGAATAGGAGCTTGGTGAGGAGGAGGCCTGACCACCCCCCGAAACAGATCCATCACATGGACCTGAACAGCACACGGAAGTCCTACCAACAGAGACGCGCACGGTGACGTACTCTATGGCGGGGGGATTTCTGCGGTGCACACGCCCAATATTCCAGGCCGTGGGACCAGGAAACTCCCCCCCCCCCCCCCTCACCCTGTAACGTGCCGAACCGCAACGTGACAGGAACCTTGAAGGACAGGTGGGTTTACCCCTGACCAACAGAAAAAAGGGGGAGGAAAGGTTACCAGTTCACCCCTTTACGACCCCACACCCATGATACGATGTAATGACAAAAAGAGAGTATGACACAGTCATAGTCAGCTCTATGAAGCGTCTGACAGCTTCACACAGCGCATGAGCTAACCTGCTATCTGATTTTTACTAAGGAAAAAACACAGAATAGAGAGGGCTCTCCAAGAGCCCCGGTACCAAACTTACACATGTGCTTCTGTGGCCAGTCCAACCCAGTTGTAGGTCACATGACACACACAACCCATCATCACCTACAAAAAATGGCAAAAACACTCTACAGAGGAACGCCGTTTTTCATAATGAGAGAATACATAATTCTCGATTAGTATCGGCCACAGGCCTTGCTAAGCACACACGAAAGCGACCAAACAATCTTTTCTTTCAGGAAAATAAAGTTTCTCCAGCAGTTTTAGCACAACCTCAGCAATCAAGCTAAGGGTTACATCATATCCCTACCACACAGTGACACAATGTAGTGCAACAACATGTCTGAAAAGGAGGATGAAGAAGTCCCCAGGGAACCGGGGGGAAACACAATCCTCCTACTTTACCCTTAATACGGCCAGTTAAAACAGGAAAACCTGTTAATATGTGAACACACTGTTCATTGTCATTACAGGCTGAGAAAAGAATATTCTTTACTCATTTGTCACTAAGCATAGCTTTATAGGTTAGTTAACCCCCTTAGTTGTGAGTACACGGTACATATAAACACACATGATGTTTCTCAACACAACAAACCAGATCATTTTCACATCTGTAACAACAACCCGATTTGCATGGAGAAGCTAAATACCAGTGACAAGACAATTCACACATAACTCGCGTCGTATCCTAAATGTAGTGCAGCAACACTCGTTTTGGAAAACATCGTTATTTACAAAACATTTAGAAGGGAAAGCCAGAAGAAGTGTACAAGGTCTGGCCAAACCTTGCCTACCCGGAGCGTAGATCAAGCGAAGTGCAGTCTCAAGGCACCGTAGTAAACACAGCCGTACTGTGTTGTCGATCTGGGCAGCGTCGCCGCTCCATCCCGTCGCTACGGTCCCACTTGTTGAAGCAGTCCTTGCCGTCCTGGCCCAGGGCAGGTTCGACGAACATCCTCTGTCAAAGATGACGTCGTAGTCAAGAGTGTTTAAAACATGTTATAATCAAAGCACGTTCAACAAAGTAGCATTAAGCTAACGGCCGCTCTAACCGTCGGTCGCTACCGCCCCTGCCCGCGAGACGCCGAGCGAACGGCGCACGCGACCAGAGGGGAGACTTCGAATCCCCCCCGCCTCTCCCCGTGAGGGAGAGGGGAGTTGGGAAACGCGGCGGCGCGCAAGGGGCCGGAGCCACCCCGCGCTGGGCCTCGGCCGATAGCAGCAAGCTAACGTTTCCTAGCCTAGCCAGGTAGGCCACCTAGTGATCACAGCAGGCTAGCGCCGCAGCTAACAGCTGACTGGCTAACAGTAGGCCACCACTAGTACGTAAGCTAAACAGCTATCACCTGAACTTGTACACAATGATATAACACTCACTCAGACAGGCCGCCGTTCTGAAACCCTCCTCACTTTTTAAGAGAAAAGGGAAACAAGATGTTAACACAGTTTTACAACGGTGATTTTACCAACACCCGACGGAGCCAGCACAATACCCAAATGGCCTGTAGCTGACTTGAACACAGATCTTCCGCTACTGAACACCTATGCCCATATTTCCTCGTGAGGAATACTCTCATTTGGATATGAAAGATGGGGCTCACGGTGACAGAGAAAACATCCACTCGTCCAGAAAACACAGGGATCACCAGTGTTAATGGTCGTGGCCCACTAGTTAAACTATAATGGGCTTCAGACCAAGGTCTTCTGTCGCCTAAGAGGCTAAACAAAGGACCCTAGTCTGGGGCCGGTTTTCATAAACATTGTCAACTAGCCCCCATAGCACTAACAGACAAGTGGAGCTTGCCAGCAAAACATAACTCACCAAACCTGGAACCCACCGCTTCTCACAACAGCGGCGCGTCCTACAGCCCAGCTGTGTCTTTACCGCAACCAGCACACAGCAAGGACTGCAGTTGGAAAGCCATGTAGCGGCGCGAACTCCCAATACGAAAACCGGTGGAGGATTTTTAGAATGATCATCATCTTCCAGACACTCCAGTACGAAGACAATATCGCCGTATTTTCTCGAAAAATAGTGAGAGAGAAAATAAAGATATGATGTCAACGTATCCTTGTTTTCCAACTCTTCTCCTACCATCACATCACTTCAAGTGGGGATCTACCGAGGCACTTCCTTGTGGTGAAAGCGAGAAAGGAGGCGAGTGGGTGGCCCCACCCCTGCTTATATGGGTAAGCTGATAGGGGTGTGGTCAGACAAATATTGGGATTAAAGGTACATTTGTGGTCTTTATTCAGTGCGCGTGCACGTGTGCGAGGACAGTGCAGAGAGTGACGCCGAGCGAGAGCCATACGATACAGAACTGTAACCCCCCCCAGGAACTAACTGCGAAACCCCCTGAAATCAAGTTAACTAATACCAACGGGGGAATCCCAGATGTTTGACTCAGAGAAAACAGCATGACCCCATAACTGTATAAGGATCACGGGGGCAAAGGTATTCCAATGGTTAGCAGTATGTGCTATCACATCGGCACCGCTGAGAGGTCTCGTAAGTCATCGTAACCTTTGACCTTGACGCAATGAGAAAACCAAGGGCTGTAACAATATGACCAGCGCCGTACAGCTGAGAATTATGGGAAGGGAGGGAACGTAATACTGTGAGGGGAGTAGAGAACATCTGGGAAGACAAGCTGTCTACAGCTTTCGGCTGTACTCTCTCATGGCTCAGGAACGCTGACAATTAACGCTTTGCGCAGTTCGTTAGACTGGGAACCTTTGTAACCAGATACACAAGTGTTTGAGTCAGTGTTTCCTCTCTTGGTGCCATGCTGCTCTTAGTCATACTTAGGCTGGCTAATGATCTTAGACCTTAGTTTGACAAGAGGGAGAGAGAGGAAGAGAGAGGGAGAGAGACTGAGGGAGAGAGAGAGAGCGAGATGCACAGTATGACAAATCTGTGTGTGTGTGTTAGCATGTGTATTTATGTATTGCTGGTAGGCTACATAGCATCATGTCCAACTTCAAGGCTGTTTTGAATTACGAGTATTTGTATCTGCTGGAACAGTTCTTCTACTTTGTTTTTTGTGGGTTTATTGTTCTATTATAACAACATATCTTTCTTTTTCTTTTTTTAAATCTGTTTGGAAGTGGACATGGTTTCAGTTTCTCACTGGTTATTGGGTTATTTGTGGTGGTGACAGGCAGGGTTGGTTTAGGGTTAGGTTAGGTTAGGGTTAAGGTTAAGGTTAGGGTGGCCAGGTTGGGCGAGGGACACTGAGGAGTCTTACTCCTAATAAGTACTTTCTTGTTTTAAATGTGTTTTAAGTTTGTTTTATTTTATCAGTGTGGGCAATCTATTTGTGGTGGGCCTCTCTGAAGTTGCAGTGGGCGGGGATAGTTTTAGGTTGATTTTTAGAGTGGTTGGACGGCCATTTTGCGAGGAGACAAATCTAGTGATGGATAGCTTCGAACCCTATCAAAAGGTCACGGGTTTAAATCCCTTGACTGGCTGGGCCAATGTTGAGTGACAAATGCTCTCCTCTCCTTAACCCCAAACTAGTTTAGTGGAGCTGGTAGTCCTATTGGTCCTAGTAGTCCCAGTGGTCAACAGTGTCAGACTGTGGTTGTACTGGGCAGCTCCCAGTGGTCAACAGTGTCAGACTGTGGTTGTACTGGGCAGCTCCCAGTGGTCAACAGTGTCAGACTGTGGTTGTACTGGGCAGCTCCCAGTGGTCAACAGTGTCAGACTGTGGTTGTACTGGGCAGCTCCTAGTGGTCAACAGTGTCAGACTGTGGTTGTACTGGGCAGCTCCCAGTGGTCAACAGTGTCAGACTGTAGTTGTACTGGGCAGCTCCCAGTGGTCAACTGTGTCAGACTGTGGTTGTACTGGGCAGCTCCTAGTGGTCAACAGTGTCAGACTGTGGTTGTACTGGGCAGCTCCTAGTGGTCAACCGTGTCAGACTGTGGTTGTACTGGGCAGCTCCCAGTGGTCAACAGTGTCAGACTGTGGTTGTACTGGGCAGCTCCTAGTGGTCAACCGTGTCAGACTGTGGTTGTACTGGACAGCTCCCAGTGGTCAACAGTGTCAGACTGTGGTTGTACTGGGCAGCTCCTAGTGGTCAACAGTGTCAGACTGTGGTTGTACTGGGCAGCTCCTAGTGGTCAACAGTGTCAGACTGTGGTTGTACTGGGCAGCTCCTAGTGGTCAACAGTGTCAGACTGTGGTTGTACTGGGCAGCTCCCAGTGGTCAACAGTGTCAGACTGTGGTTGTACTGGGCAGCTCCTAGTGGTCAACAGTGTCAGACTGTGGTTGTACTGGGCAGCTCCCAGTGGTCAACAGTGTCAGACTGTGGTTGTACTGGGCAGCTCCTAGTGGTCAACAGTGTCAGACTGTGGTTGTACTGGGCAGCTCCTAGTGGTCAACAGTGTCAGACTGTGGTTGTACTGGGCAGCTCCCAGTGGTCAACAGTGTCAGACTGTGGTTGTACTGGGCAGCTCCTAGTGGTCAACCGTGTCAGACTGTGGTTGTACTGGGCAGCTCCTAGTGGTCAACAGTGTCAGACTGTGGTTGTACTGGGCAGCTCCTAGTGGTCAACAGTGTCAGACTGTGGTTGTACTGGGCAGCTCCTAGTGGTCAACAGTGTCAGACTGTGGTTGTACTGGGCAGCTCCCAGTGGTCAACAGTGTCAGACTGTGGTTGTACTGGGCAGCTCCTAGTGGTCAACAGTGTCAGACTGTGGTTGTACTGGGCAGCTCCTAGTGGTCAACTGTGTCAGACTGTGGTTGTACTGGGCAGCTCCTAGTGGTCAACCGTGTCAGACTATGGTTGTACTGGGCAGCTCCTAGTGGTCAACTGTGTCAGACTGTAGTTGTACTGGGCAGCTCCTAGTGGTCAACAGTGTCAGACTGTGGTTGTACTGGGCAGCTCCCAGTGGTCAACAGTGTCAGACGGTGGTTGTACTGGGCAGCTCCCAGTGGTCAAAACAGTGTCAGACTGTGGTTGTACTGGGCAGCTCCTAGTGGTCAACAGTGTCAGACTGTGGTTGTACTGGGCAGCTCCTAGTGGTCAACAGTGTCAGACTGTAGTTGTACTGGGCAGCTCCTAGTGGTCAACAGTGTCAGACTGTAGTTGTACTGGGCAGCTCCTAGTGGTCAACAGTGTCAGACTGTGGTTGTACTGGGCAGCTCCTAGTGGTCAACAGTGTCAGACTGTGGTTGTACTGGGCAGCTCCTAGTGGTCAACAGTGTCAGACTGTGGTTGTACTGGGCAGCTCCTAGTGGTCAACAGTGTCAGACTGTGGTTGTACTGGGCAGCTCCCAGTGGTCAACAGTGTCAGACTGTGGTTGTACTGGGCAGCTCCTAGTGGTCAACAGTGTCAGACTGTGGTTGTACTGGGCAGCTCCTAGTGGTCAACCGTGTCAGACTGTGGTTGTACTGGGCAGCTCCTAGTGGTCAACAGTGTCAGACTGTGGTTGTACTGGGTAGCTCCTAGTGGTCAACAGTGTCAGACTGTGGTTGTACTGGGCAGCTCCCAGTGGTCAACAGTGTCAGACTGTGGTTGTACTGGGCAGCTCCTAGTGGTCAACAGTGTCAGACTGTGGTTGTACTGGGCAGCTCCTAGTGGTCAACAGTGTCAGACTGTAGTTGTACTGGGCAGCTCCTAGTGGTCAACAGTGTCAGACTGGTTGTACTGGGCAGCTCCTAGTGGTCAACCGTGTCAGACTATGGTTGTACTGGGCAGCTCCCAGGTGTGAATGTGTGAAGCAGGGTGTTGATGAAAAAGAGCATCTGTGCTCTGCTCAGCGAACCTGCCTGGTAAATGAAGGTATTGGACAGTGTCCATACAGTATTGTACCTGCCCTGCTGCATGGAGGACAAAAGGACATTGTCCTCTCTGCTGTGTCACCACAGCTCTGTCCATCACTACTTAAAACAATAAAGTAATGGCTTCATCTCCTCCCCTACAGGTCACGCATGGTACAGTAAATACTGTGTCTACTAGCCCATTACCTAATGGATTTGTTTCCGTCATGCTCTAATGATACATGTACCCCTGCCTGTACCTGTACATTGCTCCAGGAATATTAACAATGGTTCACAATAACATCATGGATCTTCAATCCATGTATGGCGGAGAGGTATACCGAATATGAATGTACTGTATACCATCATGGATCCATGCAAAGGTACAGTATGGATTTTTAATCTAGGCCTACCGTCATCAACAATGTATAGACATTTTAAAATGATAAGCTAAATGTATATATTTTTTTTGTAAGTCTATCTTAAAAACTGTTCCTATCAGCAGTATTTATAACATTTTATACAAATTGGATTAAAATATACCCTTTGTAAAAATAAATGTCAAAAAGATGTCAGATTAGATCACACTGTAACTTTCATTGGAAAAAGCAAATACAGTGAAATAGTGGTACAGTTGAGGGTTCAGTGCCTTGCTCAGCCTAGCCGCAGACCTCTAAAGGCCTCTGCATGCTACAGAAACTTCAAAGCAACTGCAACACAACATCGACAAAGCAACGGTGTTTTAGACACTCTGCCTTTATGCTTCTGCAACATCGACGCGCAAAGTTAGTTTAACTAAAGTTAGTTTAGGTTCGTGTTAACTTTAGATAATGTACAAAATAAACGTATTTCCGGTGATTTTAGACGTCGCTCTTTTATTTTGAAAACCCCCGACCGGAAGTGTTATAGTGTCTGTTGCTAGCAGCTTAACTTTCTGTGCTTTTCGAGCTAACGTTACCGTAACATCATTAGTTTCCAATGGAGAGGACCTCGGCTCACATGCAGCTCAAACTACCTATTGGAATAAATTAATTGATTGATGTTTAACTTGTCCCTGTGTGTGTCCAGTCATTTCGACTAGCAAACATTGTATTTAACGTTACCTCAGGACGGATACCATTGTATTTACTTGGTTAGCTATGTAGCTAATGTGGATAGCATTTTGAATAGACCCAATGCTAGCTGGCTGGCTACAGCTTTATTTACTAAATTATGGAGGCTTTTTAATCGTCAAGGTAAGAGAGGATTTGTCATGATCAACTGAAGGCGTATGCTATGGAACAATATGTGCTTGGGTTTTCAGAAAAAGGCGAGCTATGTGACGCTAATTATTTAGCGTCAACGCTGGAAACAACAATGGAGGATGATATTCTCTGCGGGACTAATATTATTCTATGACAGCCCCGCCCCCATTCGCTAACCAACCAATCACTGCTACGCAATATCAACGCAACGGTTGTTTAGGTTAGATTTGAGGGACATGTACGCAACGTCCAAGCAACACAGTCTACAAGACCCTCTAAAACAACCGCGCTGAAATCGCGCCGATGTTGTGTTGCAGTTGCTCTGAAGTTTCTGTAGCATGCAGAGGCCTTAACTCATAATTCTCACCTAAAAAGTTGTTTTTAAAATAATAATAATAATAATAATAATAATAATAATAATAATAATAATAATAATAATAATAATAATAATAATAATAATAATAATAATAATAATAATAATAATAATAATAATAATAATAATAATAATAATAATAATAAAATAATAATAATAATAATAATAATAATAATAATAATAATAATAATAATAATAATAATAATAATAATAATAAAGTAAACCTATCCCTTACCTTAACCCTAACCCTTAACCTTACCGGTCACAGCCAAGGTTATTCTGGGAAGCGATGGGCTCCAGACACACCACTGATCCATATCCAGGATGCAGGGCTTAATGGCCTGTGGTTGTGTGTGTGTGTGTGTGTGTGGGGGGCAGGACAATGGCATTAAACTGATCTGCCCGCCTGCCTGACTGACGGCTCCTCTGTTGTCATAGCGATGCCGGTGAATCCAACCTGACACGGCTGGGGGGTGTTTGGCTGGCTGGCCCCGGCGTCGAGGGCCCTGTCTGGGCTGAATGGAGGAGGAGGGACCCTTGTTGAAGAGAGCTGGAAAGGGAGCGTTTGGAGAAGGAGGTGGTGGTGGTGGAGTAGGGGGGTAGGTTAGGGTAAACTCCGAGGTCAAAGGGTGAGAGGTTGGCAGCGTGAGAGTCCTGGAGGACAATGGGGCTGAGAAAGAAGAATGAGAGGGACGAGGAGACAGAGATCCCAGGCAGCTGAGAGAGAGAGGAGAGGAGAGGAGTGGAGAGAAATAGAGAGAGAGGTAGGTGAAGAGGGAGGAGGAGTGTTCATGGGAAGCCCCCCAAGATTATTCTAAAAGAGTCTCTCGACTGCATGCTGTCTCCATGTCTCTGTGTTTCATTATGTCTCTATTGTGTGTGTGTGGGTGGGTGTGTGTGGGTATGTGTGTGTGTGTGTGTGTGTGTTCACATGCCTGTTGCCCTGTGTGACAATGTGGAAAATAAAAGACTCTCTCCAACCTAATTGTTATTCACCATCACAGCAGCTGGACCGTGAGAACTTTTGGGTTTCTAGCAAACCTAGTTGGTATAATACGACCATATGGAACCTAGTGGGACACTGGAAAGTATGAAATCTCATGCATCCTCCTAGGGCTGTCTGTCCTCAGCCAAAGTAATTATCAGTAGGACATCTCATGCATTCTAGGCTTGTCCTCTGTCCTCTGTCCTCTGCCAAAGGAATTATCGGTTGACTCATAGGATTTTGTCACCTAGGCTAATCTATTTGTTGATTTAATTGTCAAATCGTAAACGATTTTACACATAACTCTTTAACTTCTTTAAATCTAGTAGTATAGTGCTTACCAGATATATATAACCTCTTTAAATATAACCTCTTTAAATCTAGTGCTTACCAGAGGTATATAAACTCTTTAAATCTAGTGATTACCAGAGATTATGCTTATAATTCAAATCTAGTGCTTAGATGAGCTCTCTCTTTAAATCTAGTGCTTAGATGAGCTCTCTCTTTAAATCTAGTGCTTAGATGAGCTATCTCTTTAAATCTAGTGCTTAGATTCTCTTTAAATCTAGTGCTTAGATGAGCTCTCTCTTTAAATCTAGTGCTTAGATGAGCTCTCTCTTTAAATCTAGTGCTTAGATGAGCTCTCTCTTTAGCTCTCTCTTTAAATCTAGTGCTTAGATGAGCTCTCTCTTTAAATCTAGTGCTTAGATGAGCTCTCTCTTTAAATCTAGTGCTTAGATTCTCTTTAAATCTAGTGCTTAGATGAGCTCTCTCTTTAAATATAGTGCTTAGATGAGCTCTCTATTTAAATCTAGTGCTTAGATTCTCTTTAAATCTAGTGCTTAGATGAGCTCTCTCTTTAAATCTAGTGCTTAGATGAGCTCTCTCTTTAAATCTAGTGCTTAGATTCTCTTTAAATCTAGTGCTTAGATGAGCTCTCTTTAAATCTAGTGCTTAGATGAGCTCTCTATTTAAATCTAGTGCTTAGATTCTCTTTAAATCTAGTGCTTAGATGAGCTCTCTCTTTAAATCTAGTGCTTAGATGAGCTCTCTCTTTAAATCTAGTGCTTAGATTCTCTTTAAATCTAGTGCTTAGATGAGCTCTCTCTTTAAATCTAGTGCTTAGATGAGCTCTCTATTTAAATCTAGTGCTTAGATGAGCTCTCTCTTTAAATCTAGTGCTTAGATGAGCTCTCTCTTTAAATCTAGTGCTTAGATGAGCTCTCTATTTAAATCTAGTGCTTACCAGAGCTGTGCTCATGAAGGGAAATAACCCGTTCAGCATGGGGAAAAGACACAGGTCTCAAGACACAGGACAAGTTTTATGTCCAATTATCACATGTCCTCCTTCAACAGAATGGTAGGATTTGGGCACCCAAGTGGCGACCCATGTAACGTGCTGCGTCGCGAAGTGGCCGACCTGGGTTCGATTCCCGGACCCGGCGTCTAGGGATAGGTACCGAATTCCGAATTTTCGGATGGGTACCGAAAACGGTTGAAATTGTAGTTATTTGAAGTTTGAAATTTTTTTTTTTACGACTGAGGTAGGTAAATAACAAATTTTGAGACTAAAGTACCGAAAAAAGGTACCGTTGGGTACCGGTATCGATTCACAGGTACCGGTACCGTATCGGTTCAAATGTGAAAGGTACCCATCCCTACCGGCGGCGTCCTTTGCTGAATGTCTTCCCCCTGTTCTGTCTCCCGTTCTTCCTCTGTCTCTCGCTCTACCGGACTGCCCGGTAGTACAAACAAATACAAAAATCTACCAAAAACATAATTTAGAACGAAGAATGGTAGGATTTACATAAATACATTGCCGAAAAGCCCCTTTAACTTAACCACAAGGTCACAGAGAAGTTATCCAATGTGATGTTCCACACCTAAACAGATATTGTGACATATTCATTGCTGTTATTGCCCAGCCCTACTGTGGACTGTGGTCATGGAACATAGGCCTATGGCCTAACCGTAACCATACGGATGACTCATTAAACTTAGTGCTAAAGCTAAATATAAAAAACACTTAGGATGATGGACGTTGTATTTAAAGGATTACCTTTCCTAAGGTAAGATTTATTTGTATCCCCCCGGCGCTGTCCGGTTCTGTTGAACATCATGTATATCAGACGGCCTTAATAGGTACTCTTGTGTCAAAAACAATTGATTTGTGGACGCAGCTTTCATGTTGGTGACCGTTATCATTTGTCACAGAGGATGGCTTCATTTGCAGGAGCGTGGAGTGTGAACACACATTCCTCTGCAGATACATGGCGTGTGGGGGAGACAGCTTAGTGGGATATATGTAGAGCCACATGGAATCCGCGATCACGGAATCGCGGACGGAATCGCGGAATTGAGCAATAAAAATTGAATCCACTATAAAACATTTTTTTTTTTTTTTTTTTTTTTTTACTTTTTTTTTTTTTTTTATGTTGTGGGACTTGTACAGCACTTTGTTCAACTTTGTCAGTGCTGTAACGTTTAAACCTTTTAAAATCTTAGACAAACAAAACACTTTGCTTTCATGAAATATTGTAAGCCGTCATTTGAGGCTTTATAAAAGCAGCACAATGAACACAAATCTGTCAGTGCCGAGTCCGACCTCATCTTAAATAACAAACAGCATTGCTTGTTGTAGTTAACAAAGAGAGGCAGAGTTGATTTAGCAAAAATATATATAATTTTTTTTTTTTTTAAATAATCAAATTTTATTTTCATATTCGAATCCCATGCCCATCGAACGAAGCTTCGAAGCTTCAAAGTATTTAAGACAGCCCTATTAAATGGACTGTTATATCTTATTAAATTGTGGACATTTATTCATTCCCACTTATTAGACACTATTTCTGATGGTAAAATGAGCGTACAAAGCAAAATACAGAATTCTGAAATATTAAAACGGAAAAAACGGAATTTGGAAAAAAATAAAATGGAATTTGGAAAAAAATAAAACGGATTTCATATGGCTCTAGATATATGTATGCCACCGGGGGCTGTGACTACCATGTTTCATGTCACCCCTGAAGGAGAACATCTGAATCTTAATACAAATCTTAATCTCAGCTATAGATCCATGTATATATTCATATTAGATAAAACAATATGACTTAAAATTATAATAATAATAATGAACTAGCTAAACTAACAGAACTGAAACTGGAAATGAACCAACAAGCACAGAAACGACGAGAACCGCGGATAACAAACAGAACTGAAACGGGTTACAGAAATTGACAAACCGTCAATAACCGTCTAGGGCAGGGGTTCCCAAACTTTTCAGTCCGGGACCCAGAAAATAAGGCGTCAGAGAGCCGCGGCCCAATGGACATCGTCAGGCTTTTTTTTTTTTTTTTTTTTTTGCCATGTGACCGATTTTTTAAGCCAAATATCACTTCAATCCTATTAAGTTAGTTCAAGTTAGTTATTCATTTATATGTGCTATTATGAGAGGGCTAACTTGTTGCAAAATAATAATGATAATAATAATAGCCTCATTAAAATACTATTGTTGCTTCGGTTGTTTTCAACGTTTTGTTATTTAGTTTGAAATGTTCGTTGAAATAAGTAGATTTTTCGTTTTTGTTTATTTATTAAGTTAATATAAAACCATATAGTCACATTTTAGAATACAATAGAATAGAATTTTAGAATACAACTAGAAACACTGTCCTGGCCTGCTTCTAAGTTCAGTGGCCTGACAAAAATAAATAAAAAAAATTAAATAAAAAAAATTAAAAATTAAAAATTAAAAATTAAAAAAATGTGTTTTTTTATTTTATTTTTAATTTTTTTTAAATCATCTCGCGGCCCACCCGTGGCTGCTCGCGGCCCACCTTTGGGTCGCGACCCCGACTTTGGGAACCACTGGTCTAGGGGAGAAGACATGAGTAAGCGAGTAGGGCTGGGTATTGTTTGAACATTTTTGATACCGGTGCAAAATACCTGGGATTCAATACCGATACCAAAAACGATACTTTTTTGATACCTTATCTTGCTGAGTTATGTGCGTCACGTGTGCTGTTTGAGCCAATCGGGGGGCTTTGTTACATCTTGGATGATTTTGGATTGTGGTTGAACAGAAAAAATTTCGTTACCACAGCATTTCTTGATACTCGATAGTATCGAGGCAATTCCATCGACTCCATAAAAGTATGACATTTCGATACCCAGACCTACGAGGGAGTGAGGAGAAATGAGGATCCGCTGGTGATGAAACAGTGATGACTAACGGGACACAGCTGGGAATTAAACATGGATGGCTCAACAGGATACAGCTGGGGAGGAAACAGTCACGACTAACAGGACACCACAGCTGGGGGGGGGGGGGGGGGCAGACACACGTGGGGAACATACAGGGGACCTCTACTGGACAAGGGGAGGAACAACAAGGAGAGGGAGAGGGACTAGAGAGGGAGAGACTGCAACACAGTGGTGCAGGAGAGGGGACGATGTCTACACTGTACATCGGCTGGGTTACTGAGCAAATAATGGAATCCTTATGCACTTATAGAGTGGAATATATTCATCCAAATACTCTTTTCAGTGGTCTATTTTACTCCAGTAGATCTTTTGAATGACATGCATGCATCTACCGCATGCAATTTATAACCCTACATTTTTTTTTACGTTTCATGGAAAATTCATTATAGTCACAATACATGAAAGTATGAGAAATTATTGTATGATATTATCCTAAATTAATGTTGGAGAAGACAAATCTATTGGGGGAACTAGTCGGGATGCAGATAATAGGCCTACCACTTTTTCACTGCTGATTCTGATTCTAGAATTAGTCAAACTTTTACCTTCGGCCGATACAAGCGTTGATCTGGTCCACTTTTACTTAACAGTGTACTCTTAGACCGTTAGCTTGGATGGATTCACTGGAACGGTGTCTGGAAACTACAGTAGATATTGGTGAATAGTCACATGCAGCACATTGAAAATATTAGAAATGATTGTCTAATGTTCACCTAAAGTTGTAGATTTGCTTGCATACATACTTCTGGATCTGTCTATTGGCTTGGTACTTAGATGTGGCACAACTCAATACCACAGAGTCCCTTCCACACTAGGGGCCACAGTTTAATATGCATCTGGTCTTGTAGAGCAGATAATTATAGAAAATCATTCAGACCTTTGGGTCCATGGCCTTAGATAAGAAAGCCAAGAGACGGTAGAATCTTAAGGTAACAACTGCTTCAGCCTTGAGCTCCATTAGAACTCTCTAAATCTCTCTCCAACCCGAACATCCCTCTCTCTCCTTCCCTCCTCTCTCTTTCTCTCTTTTTCTCCCCCATCTTCTCCCCCATCGTGTTCTCTCTCTCCCCCACCCCCTCTCTTGAGTCGTACATTTCTGTTAGCATGGCCCAGAATGACTCTCCTGACTCCAGTGTTAAAGAAAAGCTATCCGAGACTTGCTACCTCCTCCACGCACTCACCTAGGGCCAACTTTCTTTAGGCAACTAAGCTGGCTTCCGGTCAATAAAAGGGTAATTCACATCAAATTAGGTCTCACACACAAGATAGTTCAAAATACAGGTCCGAAATATCTATCCAATTACTTTAATCGATTCCGTGACAATCATTCATATTCCACTAGAAGGAGCAGTACGGATTTTATTCTGCCAAAATTCAACTCATTAATGGGCACAAATACTTTTTTTATATTCTGCGGCACTGGAGTGGAACAAGCTTCCAGTGGCCCTGAAAAACATCGAAGAGGGGGGAAGCTTTAGACGTGCCACAAAGAAATGGCTAGCCAGTGAATTATAGAATAGCCATGTCTAGGAAGGAGAGGGTAGGGCGTGTTTTATGGGGTTGCTATATGTTTTATTATGATGCTCTATGTTTTTTATTATGATGATCTATGTTTTAGTATGATGCTCTATGTTTTATTATGATGCTCTGTTTTATAATGATGCTCTATGTTTTTATGATGTCTGTCCATGTCCAAAATCAGGGACCATGATGGAAATAAGTGCTTGCACTTTCTCATGCTTATTTTATCCCTTGGATGCTGCTGTCTTTTACTCCACAATAAAATCAATCAATCAATCAATCTATATTACATTGGTGTTCTGCTCAGCCAAGCCATGGTGGCAATTTCCAAGGTAGAGCACGAGGAAGCCTGGTCTAATATGAAGCATCTGTCTCCCCCCCTCTCTCTCTCTCTCTGTCTCTCTGTCTCTGTCTCTATCTCTCTCTCTCTCCTGGTGTAACACACATGAGGCCAACTGCATAGCCATTAGCCACATGGATGCCAGAGCACCAGTGGTGTGAAGACACATAATGGGGGAAACACGGCCGGCAGGCATCCCTGACTCTGGCTCCTCTCCTTTTTCCAGACCTCAACCGATAGCAACACAAACATGCAATTATATGAGTGCTGAGTCAGTCGAGTCCTGGGGGAATATTTGGTCAAACACTAGCAATTACACCGGGGGAGAGAGCAACCAGAGAACAGCACAGTGGAAGATGTCCAGAACCCCAAACCAAAGACCTAGGAGCCTATAGGGTGTCTTTGTTATAATGGGTTGAAAGAGATTATACAACGGCATGCAAATTTCTGAAACAGTCAATTTACACATATGTATTTTTCATAATTCCACGCTCTTGGTCCCAGGACCCGCCCACAACCGAATTACTATCACTCCGCCGTGCGGCTTTTTAGGAAAAAACAAGATGGCGGACAATAATCTTTAACAAATGGATATGTTGATAGCGTCATAACGACTAAATATAAACCGATTCTATCACGGCGAATGTCTTAGTTCTTTAAACAATGTTGGATGATGTAATTGATGGGTCATGAGTCATTGTGGAACAAAATAAAAATCGCGCGAATTGATTGATTGATTAATTTGCAAATTTTATAATTATTTTTACCTACTTTCAAGCAGCTTGGAGGTGCGCTGTTTTAAGTGAGCATGGCCTATTGAATAGATTGATTGATTGATTGATTGCTAATTTTATTACTGTCCGCCTGGTTTCCAACTGGTTAAGTTTAGGCCCTCTTTCGAAGTTGGTTAAGGTTAGAGTTTGTCTTTAGAGCAGGGCGATAGACCACCAGCCCTGGTTACAAACTCTAACCTTAACACTTTGATCGCCGGGGTTAAATTCATAATTTACCATCCCTCGCCAGCCCTATTTAACATGGAGAAGTTCCCCTTCTTTGCAGGGCTATAACTTTTTAAATTGTATTGCTAAATTGACATTACCATGGCCCATTCAAAGTCCTATATCTATTGTTCAGGGTGTATCAACGTTATACTTTTTCATTCACATATTCATACTAAAATACGGTCTAAAGTATAAGTATGTTTTTATCGTTTTCTGCAGCTTTCTCCAGAACGTGATTTATAGCCCTAAATGCATTATATTGATGATTGTATACAGTTTGATAGCAATCGGCGCGAGATAAAAAATGTCAACTGCACGTACTTCTAGAAGTTACTACGTATGATCTGATGTTGACCGGATGGGCGGGGGGTCGTTTATAATTCCGTGGGCAACGTTATATCATTCATCTAGTGTGGGTGATATGATCATTAGAGCAGTTAGTATAGAAGACATTAAAAAATAACGCTGAAACTCACCGTAGCTTCCTCTCGCCGTTGGGAGATGAGCGTGGAACAGAATTTTTTCTATTATGGGATGTAGAAATACCTGATCCATTTCCAGGTTGTATAATATACGTCCAAATCATGTTGTTTATCGAGTTATTGGCAACGGATCGTTATCCATTGTGTCGAGATCGAGTCCCGGGACCTATAGCGAGTGATCGGACCAAATTGAAATGAGCACCAGCTTCCACTTCCTGTTTCTTCCCTGGGCGATCAGGCCGATCGGCCACCAGATGGCCCTCTTGAACCGTTAGAGAGTTGATAGGGGCTCACCAGTACATCTCATGTCTCCGGGGGAGAAATATGATTTCGATCACAGATTTTTGAAATATTGATATCAAAGACGCTGTCCAGCGTCAACGGCAGAATGAGCATGGCGGGGAATGATGTGTTTCAGCGTCAACGGCGATTAAAGGGTTAACCAACTTCGAAAGAGGGCCTAAACTTAACCAGTTGGAAACAAGGCGGACAGTAATAAAATTAGCAATCAATCAATTCAATAACCCATGCTCACCTAAAACAGCGCACCTCCCAGCTGCTTCTATAGAAAGTAGGTTAAAAAAAAAATCCTATAGGGCAAAGAGAACTTTTTTTTTAATTTGTTTTACCTACTTTCTATAGAAGCATCTAAGAATGAAGTTCTATAGAAAGTAGGTTAAAAACTAAAGAAAAGTTGGATGTGTTAGTTGGTTGGATGTCTAGGTGAAAGACAGTTGGATGTGTTAGTTGGTTGGATGTCTTAGTTGAAAGACAGTTGGATGTGTTAGTTGGTTGGATGTCTTAGTTGAAAGACAGTTGGATGTGTTAGTTGGTTGGATGTCTTAGTTGAAAGACAGTTGGATGTGTTAGTTTGTTGGATGCACTTCCGAGCTGCTTCCACATGGAGGCAACTTCTCTTTTTTGTTGTTGTGGGAACTACTTTTTCTGGCGGATGGTTTTTTCAATAAATCTTCGATTAATGTGTGTTTATTGTATAGCAATAAGGTTGGATGAATGTGCCAGTTGTATAAAAGCATTACACCACTTGTAGTCGTGGTTTGTGAAAAATAAACCATGCCTAGGGGGGTCTAACGACCACCTCTAGGCATGGTTTATTTTTCACAAACCACTCCTGCACGTGATGTAATGCTTCAAATTTAACCAGGGTTTAGGCTGCTACTTGCAAGAAAGCGGTGGCGAGTGGAATTGTGGAGCTTTCTAGAATTTGTGACAATTGACATGCCATGACAATTAAGGACTTCTAGAATCTAATGCTTCCTAGAGTTCTTCAATATGATAATTCTAGAATGGTATATAGAGTATATAGAGATATTTTAGAATCCCTCAAAATGAGAGTTGGTATCTAGTATATTTAAGCCTATATAATGGTATAGGCTTATAAGGCTATATGAAGATGCTCATACAGCCACTCAATGTGGTTGGTTTCAAGAGAAAATCAAACGGTTGCCTTTGTTGTCTTTTTTTTAAAGGGGCACAAAAAAACAATGGCAATTTATTTTGCACCTAATCTCACACATATCCCAAGGCTCTAAACTGTTTGACACATTCATTTAGTTTAACAGTTATTGAGAGTTAATGAGTTTGACGTCATTAGAGTACACTGAATCCTTGTGTTGTGTTAATTACAGCTCAATGAAATTATGTAGATCAAAAAATATAAATAGATATTGCTATTTTTTCCATCTACATCATTGACCATATTTGCTCTTATGTCATGCTCAGGTTGGGTTCCTTTTCACCCTGTTCCGAACAAGAAGGTGGGAACAGGGTGGAAAGGAACCCAACCTGAACATGACATAAGAGCAAAATGGCCAGCATGTGAATATGGGCACTAAGTTCTAACACATTCTAAAATATCCCTCCCCAGCTGTGTCCCATTAGCAATCACTGTTTCCCACCCAGCTGTGTCGTGTTAGTCATCGCTGTTTCTTCTCCAGCTGTGTCCCGTTAGTCATTGCTGTTTCCTCACCAACGGGTCGTCATTTTGTCTTCACTCCCTTGTGGGTCTGTGTATCGAAATACGATACTTTTTACCAAATATTTGCCTACAAATATTTTCAACCAAACTGCACTTCATTTATACACATCAATAAACCACGGGGCTGTCTGTACCCATTGCCTCCAGTCTAACAAAGAGGAAGTAAATACCCTCATTACTGCATGATGGCCCGTTGTGGTCCCCCCCCCCCCCCCCCCGCACGCTTTCTACATGTCTTTCCATAATGATTGAGGACAGTTGCTCTTTAATGGCATTTCCAGTCGTTCTGCGATGTAAAGAGGGATTTTCTCCTAGGAACAGAGGCTCAGACGGTGCATTTTTAAAGGCATTATATGGCCATGTTAGGAGTGATCCCCTGGGGTGAGTTGGAAGCACAAGGCCTAACGCTGTAGACTCTGATCTTAGAAAAAGTCTGCTTTACATAAAGCAGGGCTAGGTGCACTGTTTCTTCAGTATCTGGCATTGGATTTCTGCTGTCCATTAGGGATATATACCAATACTAATACTTTAAAAGGACATTAGGCTGCTACCAGAAACCTGCAATAGGCTACTGACGGGTCTATAGGGCAATATCCCCCCCAATACTCAAATTTATTATTGAACAGCTAACATGTCAGGAACCAAGGCAAAGGAAAGTTATGCCTTTTTTTGCCTTGTTCTGCCCTCTGTAAAATCTCTCAAATGGAGAAAATAGATCTAATGTTCTATAAAGTCTATTGTTTCCACTAAAAGTAGTGAGTATGTGTGTGTGTGTGTGTGTGTGTGTGTATGTGTGTCCTCATTTGGACTTGTACCCGGGTCACCGGACAGGAGAATGGATCTGGGTAATGGCCATATTGTGGACCAGGGCTTTTGTGAACTAATCAATGGCCTCAGGATGCAGCATGCCAAACATTAATTCAGAAATGTAGAGCGGCATTGACCTATGAAGTGGGCCCACATCGCAAACTAGGTCACTGGTGGAACTAGGTTTTAGAGGCTTCACCAAGCCACTGTACAGGATCAATTCATAACATGCAACACATACATTAGTGGGAAAAGAAAAAACAGTGACGGTGTTGGATTGTTTTCACCGAATTCAATCTTAGATTTCCGTGGCTAGTAGTAGCCATTGTTACACCATCGTTACATACATCAGACTGGCACATCCGGGTACTTTGCCTTTTTTGACTTTGACTTTCAGGGGATACAGTCAACACAGTCTCATCAGAAGACGTAAATAAAGTACTAATCGACCACAGGAAAAAAAGGTACATAATGTATGCGACTTTGGGTTATTGAGAAGCGCTATATAAATTAAATGAATAATTATTATTATTATTATGTTGTTATAGCCACAAGTAATATATTTACGTTTTGTATCTGCAAAAGTCCAAAACAAACGCTGCAACCAGGAGTTGAACCAGCAATTGTTGCAGTCGCAGGCGGACGCTCTCATCACTATCTAACTGTGATTATAGTTAGAGTTAAGGTTAGTTTTAACATTCGCTTAATGGTTATGGTTATTATAAGGTTAGGGTTCGATCCCCAGCAGGGGAACTTCTGGAACTGTTGGGAATATGTAATATATAATGCACTTATTTGTAATACATTTCACATTTTCGATAAAATACGTAAATATACTACTTATGGTTATATAACATAACGTGCATTATGTACCTTTATTCTTGTGGTCAAGTAGTACTTAATTTACACTTTCTATGTGAGATCAGATCGGGCTGTTGGACATCCTGCTGATCATAAAGGCGGCCTGATCTATTTCCCCCCCCCCCCGAGTACAACTCTCTAGCCATTCCAGTGGGACCCCCCTCCCTTCTCCCCTCCTCCTCGATCGGTCCGTCTCGGGGGCGAGGCGTTGGCATAGCGAGGGTTGCTTTCTCAGGCCTGTTGTGTTAGTGTGTTTGAACAGGGACTCGGTGCGCAGTAGGCACGTAGGCTCAGGCTCCATGAGAACCTCCCTCCCTCTGTGTGGGACAAGCAGGGGGTGCGGGGGGGTCTTCACGGGTGAGAGAGCACCGAGGAAGCATTCAGACCCCGGTCTCACGGCAGCAAGATTGACCCACAATGAAGACTCCGGTGGTTTGACTATACAGGCCTTCTTCGTGCGTGGCCATTCACATTGATGTTCCCTGGCGAGGGGGGGGGGGGGGCACAGCACTGTCTCTCGACACTGGTGGCTGAGCATACAGTTGCTCGTACATAAAGCAGGACCCCAATGGTAGTAATCCTAATAACTATCCTTTACCTTTATTGTGTCATCCTCCATGTCCCAGTGTATGACTTGTTTTATATTATGCTTTTGATATGTCAAATAAATTAAATAAAATCAAACTCCTGCTAGGCCCTTGCCTTATCGCTCTATGTATGCAGTGTTTTCCATATACAGATTAGTTTGATGGTGAAACCCCGCCGCAATATCAGACTGGCTGACCCACAAATATTTCAGGTGTACTAGGTTTTTCGGGATATGTTTTCTCATAATTAAATTTTTCAAAACTCCAACCCCTCATGTGAGACGGTACACCTGAAAGGGTTCGGCTCACAGTGCTCCTCACGTCGCCCCTCCGACAGTTGCTTTTGGAGGATCAAGAGAAGAGGCGGGGTTCCAGATGGGTCAGTCGGGTCTTAGATTTCTAGGAGAGCTCCTTTTTGTTTTTCCGGGCCAGAGGTTTTTCCAAAGAAAAGAAAAAGGGGATCTTTTTGTGACCTCAAAAGAACCTCTTGAGAGACACAAACACGGTGTTATCTAGCCGGCTTTTGAACACAGGTATCGATTACAATGTATTGCGCCCTCAGGACCATGGAATAGCATCTGTTCCCTTAACAATACACACAGCATCACGGCCAGTTTGAGAGTTCATTACAATGAAAATAGATGTGGTTTGAATGTGGAAATGTAGCAGAGAGTTATTGTTTTGAACCGTGTGGTTACAGAGAAGAAACAATAAGCTCAGAGTTGGGATTACTAGGGCCATGTTCTCCCTCTAAATACAACATCAGCAGTAATGACCTGGATTCTGTCGGTGCTTAGAGCTCCACAGCACTGAAAAGGGAATCGCTGAGCTTCTGACGTTCAAATGGGTGTTGACGGCGTCGGAGTCCATGTGGTGTTTTTTTTATTTGCAATTTCAAATAAACCTCCAAGTTAAAGGAACACGCCACCATTATGGGAAATGCGCTTACCAACTTCTTCAGAGTCAGACAATAAGATGGATACCAATTTCCTCTCTGTGTGTTCAGTAGAAGGCTATCCGGCTGCAAACTAGCCGTTAATTTGTGCTAAGCTAGGCTAGTTTGCAGCTGGATAGCTTTACTGAACGCACAGAGAGGAAATTAGAATGATGGTTTCCCATAATGTTGCCGTGTTCCTTTAACACATTGGCCGCCAGCCATTGTACCCATCTTTGGGCCCTGTCTGCCACCGCTGTAAGCCTATGGAGATGTTTACCTTCTTTGCAGGGCTATAACTTTTTAAATATTATAGCTATATCGACATTACTATGGCCCATTCAACATCGGGTATCTATCGTTCCGGATGTGGGAACGTTATATTTTTTCATTCATACATTGTCGTGTTAATACCGTCGTGAATATAAGTTATGTTTTTAGAGTTTTCTGCAGTAATTCCTAAAACGCGAGTTATAGGCCTCGACGCATATGATAGATTATCGATTGGCGTTTCTTTCCTATACACGCTATATTAAAATATTTAAATGTATATGATCGGTATACATTATGCTTCATCATGCGTGAAGGAAAGAGGGGGGGGGTCGTTTATAATTCCTTGATCGTCAGTAACGTCTTTTTTTTGTATGGGTTGATATGTTGATCAGACTGATTGCAAACAAAGAAATGGACAATCGGGCTGAAAATAACGTTAGATTCCTCTTACCGTTCACCAATGAGACTGGAGGAAAAATATTCCAATTATTTGACGTCGATCTGCTAGATCCATTTCCCGTTTGTATGACGCAATAAATGCAGAAAGCATATTGATTCTTGCGTTTCGAAAGCGATCCCAATGCACTCAAGTGTGTATCTAGACCCACGTTACAATATATCTCTGGTGGAGGAATTTCCCCGATGCACCGAGCGCCACTTCCGGTTTGGCGTGGAGTGTAACTCGCCCGAAATCCACCAGGGGGCTGTATTGAGGCGTTGCAATATCAGACCAGGGTCCAGCTGCGTCCCGGAGGGAGGCTGGATGAATTATGAATGCCATGTCGAAAAAATGAAATATTGATCCCAAAAACGAGTTCCCTCGTTCTTGGCGCACAACGATTGGCGGGCAATAACGAGTATACTCGTTGTTGGCGCACAAAGTGTTAACTTGTATGCAGCGGTAGCAAGAAGGGTGGGGCAGGAAGGTGGACATAAGAGAGGGGAGGGTCCTTCACAGTTATTAATCAAAGAAAGATTGTTCCAAATGGCAGATCGTTGCATTGTGGGACAAACATGAATCTCTGCCCATCCAGATGATGCTCCACTTGTATTGTATTGTATGTACTTGTATACTGTATACTGTTTATCTACAAAGACTTCCATTTGAACTACAGAAGTGACTCATGACTCAGGCACTCTTGAGAAGTTGAATGTAAACTGTATAGAAAGAGAGGCAGCTCTGTTGCCTCTCAAACGCATGTGCGTACTTCTCAGACTTTATGTAATGAGATAATTACAAGCTCTCTCACTCCATAACGCTGTTCAGCCTCAATTGAACGTCTTTGAAACAATTATTACCAATCATGAACACGGCTAGCTCTGTGACATCTGTGCTTTGGGTAAATCATTTTTAGTGACAAGATGTACTTTAGTGTGACGGCTAAATTCCAAAGCACATCAAGTGAAGTGACTGATTGTTTGAGAAAATTATATACAATACAGTACAACCATGAAAAAGGTCCAGCAGCACGGTGTCTTTTCCTGGCAATCAGAGGGGTTTCCAGCAACATTATTAAGGTTATGATCTCATTTTCTTAGGGAGTTCATGTCTCCCACCCACAAACGTTTCCTCGGAATTCTGAAATCTTGGAGTTCTAGAACTCTCTCCACGGTTTCACTGCACCAGCAAATACAAATGTTGATCTGTCAATGTTGTTAAGTTTGTTGTTGTCAATAAATAAATCCTAGCAGCCGCTGTTACAGTTACCGGTTGTTACCATTATTATCATTAGACCGTTGGGTCCTCCAAAATTCCAATTACTCCAGTATTTGATTGGGCAGTAGGGACGATCCTGTTTACACATGCACACCTGAGGTCACTGCATAGACGGACAGAACGGCACACCATGCGGGTTAGATTCAAAGAGTTCTAATGGTTAGAATCCAGACGGTTAGATTCTTTCCCTGTAAAGATGATGATGTCAGCAGCTCCTCCTGGTGGTTTACAGGGTTGCCTGTGTAAAAGCCTGTAGATTAGTTGCAGCCTTTGTTGTTGTGGGATTCCTGATAAGTTCACTTCCCTGACCCCCAAGGCTCCCCATCCCCACCAACAACCCCCCCCCCATTTTTTTCCCTCTCTTTATGCGGTCTGGTATCCATGAGAAGACCCCTCTTTACACACACACACACACACACACACACACACACACACACACACACACACACACACACACACACACACACACACACACACACACACAAGCACCACTTCAGCAATGCTGTTGCTTTTAATAAGCTGGTTTCCCATTTGTACTGTATGACCTCAAACACAGCGCAACAATTTTCTTCTCTTCTCTTCTCTTCGCTCCCTGTCTCTCACCCTCTCCCCATCCTCTCCTCTAGCAGACAAACACAGGCCAAAGCCCCCTCTTCTCTCTTGTCTCCATTCTCCTTGTCCATCTCTCTCACCCCCATCACCCCCCCCCCCTTGTCATTCCTATTTCCTTGTCCTCTTATTTTCAGACACAATTTCCTCTGTGGCTCCTCCAAACACAGACACTGTACATAATCCTTATGGGGAGAGAAAATGTTTTTGCCATTTCTATTTCCTCATAATTAAAATGTCCCTGCATTTCCTCCTCTTATTCGTACAAACACAGATCAAACATCTCTCTTATTTGGGAAAGACAGACCTCTTAGTTATAAGTATACGTCCCCTCCACCTCCTCCCCTCTATCCACCTCCTCCCCTCTATCCACCCCCAGTACCCCCCCCCCCTCTATCCACCCCCAGTACCTCCTCCCCTCTATCCACCTCCAGTACTTCCTCCCCTCCACCTCCAGTACCCCCTCCCCTCTATCCACCCC